>NW_012114252.1:3468611-3469097 GCF_000951035.1 Colobus angolensis palliatus | reverse complement strand
TCTATTGAGATAATCATATGGTTTTTGTCTTTGGTTCTGTTTATATGCTGGATTATGTTTATTGATTTGCATATGTTGAACCAGCCTTGCATCCCTGTGATGAAGCCCACTTGATCATGGTGGATAAGCTTTTTGATGAGCTGCTGGATCCAGTTTGCCAGTATTTTATTGAGGATTTTTGCATCGATATTCATCAGGGATATTGGTCTAAAATTCTCTTTTTTGGTTGTGTTTCTGCTAGGCTTTGGTATTAGGATGATGTTGGCCTCATAAAATGAGTTAGGGAGGATTCCCTCTTTTTCTATTGATTGGAATACTTTCAGAAGGAATGGTAGCAGCTCCTCCTTGTACCTCTAGTAGAATTCAGCTGTGAATCCATCTGCTCTTGCACTTTTTTTGGTTGGTAGGCTCTTAATTATTGCCTCAATTTCAGAGCCTGCTATTGGTCTATTCAGGGATTCAGCTTCTTCCTGGTTTAGTCTTGGG
>NW_012114252.1:3448878-3465571 GCF_000951035.1 Colobus angolensis palliatus | reverse complement strand
TTTGCTAAGACCCTTGGTAAAGCACAGTATTGAGGTGGGAATTACCCGATTTTCCAGGTTTTGTGTGTCTCAGTTCCCCTGGCTAGGAAAAAGGATTCCCTTCCCCCTTGCACTTCCCACGTGAGACGATGCCTCGTCCTGCCTCAGCTCTCGCTGGTCAGGCTGCAGCAGCTGACCAGCACCGATTGTCTGGCACTCCCTAGTGAGATGAACCCAGTACCTCGGTTGAAAATGCAGAAATCACCTGTCTTCTGTGTCGCTCGTGCTGGGAGCTGGAGACTGGAGCTGGTCCTATTCGGCCATCTTGCTCCGCCCCCCTTCAAACGACTTTTTAGCAATTAAGTTTTTATGTAAGCACAGTATGCATCTTTCATTAGCTTTATTTTAGAAACATCACATTTTTGGTACTATTAAATATAATATGTAAGTTCAAGCTTCCTGAATCCACACCTTGATGAATTTTATATATATAATATAATTTTAATTATATTTAATATATATAAATGCCCTCTTTATTGCTGGAAATGCTTGTTGTTTTAACGTATAGTTTCTTATGTATATTGATTCCAAATATTTTTCTAAAATCTTATATTATTATTGATCTTATTGAGGTTTACTGACATATTTACCTTTTCTGTACTCTTCATTCCTTCTGCTTCCCATGGATCATTTTCCTTTTGCCTAGAAATGCCCTTTTAGTGATTTCTTTAGTTTGGGTATATTAATTAAATACTTTCTTCAGGTTTTGTTTTTAAATGTCCTTATTTTGTCTTCATTTTACTGAGTATTTTCACTAGGTTGGCATTTATATTTTACTAGGGAGTTGAAAGTATCATTGTATTGACTTCTGACTTCCTTTTTTTTTCTTGTTGAGAAATCAATTTTCAATCTTATTAAATCTGAAGGAAATATTTCTTTTTGTTCTTGATGGCTTTTAATTTATTTCTATGTTTGTTTTGCTTCAAATAGTTGTACTATGATGTATGTATTAGTCTGTTCTCATGCTGCTAATAAAACATACCTGAGTCTGGATAATTTATAAAGGAAAGAGGTTTAATTGACTCACAGTTCGGCATGGCTGGGGAGGTCTCAGGAAACTTACAATCATGGCAGAAAGGGAAGCAAACACATCCTTCTTCACATGGCCGTAGCAAGGAGAAGTGCAGAGCAAAGGGGGATGGGAAAACCTCTTATAAAGTCATCAGATCTTGTGAGAACTCACACTATCGTGAGAACAGCATGGAGGTAACCACCCCTATGATTCAATTACCTCCCACCAGGTTCCTCCCGTGACACATGGGGATTATGGGAACTACAATTCAATATTAGATTTCGGTGGGGACACAGCCAAACCATATCAATGTACATAAATATGGGTTTTTTGTTTGTTTGTTTCTTATAGTGGCTTATAGAATTTCTTAAATTTATGCCTTAGTGAATTTTAGCATTCTTGGCCATTGTCTCTTCAGATTTGGTTTCTGTTACATTCTTCTTCATGGATTCCAATTACATCATGGAACTGTGTCCATTATGACTTCTACATTTCTTTTTATATATTAATTCTTTCATTTCTTCAAGATTCATTCTGTAAAATGTCTCCTTACCTATCTTTCAGTTTATTGGTTCTCTCTTCAGTTGTTTCTAATCTGTTAACTACATCCATTAAGCTTTATTTCAACTCTGTGTATTTTTGTTCTAGAATACATATTTGATACTTTTTTGTATCTTCGAGTTATCAAATGACATTTTCCTTCATAATATCTCATTTGTTTGATGAATTAACATATATGTATATTGTTTGTTTTTGATAACTCTAATATCTCGGTAAACTGCAAACATTTTTCTACTTTGTTTTTCATTTAATATTTGGCCATTTGGCCTTGTGTTTGATATTTTGGGTAATTCTTAGTGAGGATGAACATTGTGTATGAAAAGCTGTGGAAACAATCTGAGTCTGTGGATGTGGTATTGTCTTGTAGAAAGGAAGTAATTGGGGACTGGATTTTGGTTTTATAACAGTTGGTCTAATTCCATTTAATCCATGGCTAGCAGGTAGCCTTTCAGGAGTCCCAGCTGAATACATTAGGTGCTTACTAGGATTTCTTCCTCCATGCAAGGCTCAGAACTCTAATTTTTGCCTATGTAGCCTTTTAAGATTACTGAAAGTTTTGCTTCAAAATCAAGGATTTTGACTTCCACTGAGGAATCTGTAAACATCTTGAGGGAAAAAGTAGGAATAAATGAGGCTGAAAAGGGTTCTTTTTCCCCTTCCACACAGATTTTTTTTCCATTAAAACTTCACTGCATTAGTGTGTTTTGAATGTTTTCAAGAAGATGGTTTTTATATTTTGTCAGAGTTGGTCAACAACCAGGCAGCAGCCCAGCATTACCAGAATGGGAAATCCTTTATATAAGCTTGAAAATACTATGTGTTCTACAATTCTGGGGTGCGTTGATGTATATGTGTGTTAGACTGTCTATTAATTTTTGTGTTTATGTCTTATATTATTATTACAGATTTAATTATGTCTGCTTAAAATATGTGTCAAAATCTATCTGTATAACTATTGATTTGTCAATTTCCATTATTTGTCCTATCAAACTTTGTAAATTCAGAAACCATGTTATTCTGTCTACACTGTGTCAGAATTATTACATTTTCCTGGAGAATTAAATCTTTAAAAGCTTTTATCATTATTTAATATCACACTTTTATTGTTAATGGTATTTGTGCCTTAAAAATCTACTTTGCACATATATAACATATTTTCCCTAGAAGATTGGTTTTAAAAATAATCCTGTATGTTATGACAATCCTGAACTAGAACGTTTAATCTGTTTACATTTGTTGCAATCATAAATTTATTTCACAACAATGTTCCTTTTTCTAGCTTTTCTTGACCTGATTTGGATTTATTAATTGCATTTTCTCACTGAATTAATCATACTCCTTAACTCATGGCATATTATTAACACCAGTAGTTGTATGCAAGACCTTCTCTTGTGCTATGCAGATATTTACATATTTATTCAATCCCTTCTTCTTGTTTTCCCTTTGTAGTGCACCAAATCCGTATGAGTCTTTTTGGTTTTATATGGTCCTACTAAATGTGAATTGGTCTTCTGAATGCATGCATTTTTAATAAAGGTAAATATTATTGTGCTACATAGCTCCATCTTCCTTACATGTTTTTTTCACTCAGCACTGTTACTTTAATATTCACCTTTTTGCTCACTGTACGTCTAGTCTGCTTTCTAAATGCTGCTTAGAATTTCATGTTGTGTATCCAACTATATTTTAACTGCCTGTTCTTGTAAGAGTCTGCCACCTCAGAAGATGGTTCAGTGAAGCTCATTCAAATATGTGCCCTGGAAATCTATTTGTTTTCCACATCCCTTGTCTTACATTCTCCATCACAGTTTCTGTCCCAAGAGAGTGATTTGTATGAACTTCATCAATGTACACCTTTGCCATCAGTCACCTGGTAGGGCTGCTATTAATGAATATGGGGAGGACCATGATGGCAGAAAGGAGAGGGGTTTAGGGTATTTTTTTACTTTGTGTGGTCATATCAGGTTGACTTTGTGGCCTTAGCCCACTTTTACAAACCTTCTCAAGGCAGCCATTTCCATAGGCTTTTCTCCTTAAAGATTCTTGTAATCACTCCCTCACCTTACCCTTTATGGCCTAGTGGTCATAACAGCCCAAAATATTGTACTCTCTTTAAGTTTTCTTATATTACACTTATCTCCTTTTAATAATTGTTTTAGTAAGTGTCTTTAAATCATTCTAGCATTCTGGGATCTTGTCTGATTTAAGCCTTATAGAACTATAAGAGAATTGACATTATTTTACTGTTGCCATTGCTGATTTATTTAATTCCTCAAAATCTGAAGTTAATACATTATGATACAATGTATTACAAATGATATTACAAATGATACAAGAATTTAAAAACTTGTTTGTCATGACCCCTGTCAATTGGTATATAATTATTTTTGTCTTTTATCTTTTATATTTCTTTGAAATCATCAATATATCATTATTAACATTGTATACAGTGAATTTTTGTTTGATTTTATACACATGTGCCATGTTTTTTCATTTGCTCTGATGACTCCAACATTTAATGTTGAATCATTTCCTTTTTGCCTGAAGTACAGGGGTTTTTTGTTTATTTTTATTTTTTTTTTTTATTTTTTGCAAGATAACAAATTTGAGGTTGATGAATACTCTTTTTTCCAGTGGATTGATAATAATAGTATTTCACTGTATTTTTCCTGTTGTTGTTGATAAGTTAGCTGTTAGTCTACTTATTCTGCAATGAAAACATTCCATGTTTTCTGTTTAGCTGTTTTAATATCTTCTCTTTGTCTTTGTGCTTTCCACTTTCACTATTGTGCGACTGGATGTGGGTTTCTTTTTATTTATTCCATTGGGAATGCATTGACTTTCCTGAATTTGTGTATTGGTGATTTTCATTTTTTGGGGAAATTTCTCAGTCATTACTCCTAAAAATGTTTCTGCTCTATTCTTTGTATCTGCAACTCGAATATGAGATGTAAGTTGCACTTTGTCACTTGTTTCAATCTTCCAAACTCTCTCTTTTAATATTCTGTATCTCCATATTTATGTGCTGCTCTCTGGATTCCTTTTTTTTAAAGGAAATATTACCATTTGCTGTTGCTGGCTTCAACTGCTTTAATATGCTTTTAAATTCATTTGTTGACTTAGTTATTGTCTATTTTATTTTATTTCTAGAACTTTATTTATATTTTAAATATACTTGGCAGTTAGAAATATTCTTGCTCTTCATTCCATTTTTATTCTACTATATCTGTAAAATTATAAAACACAATTACCTTGTATTTTAAGTCTGATGATTCCATCACTTCAAGTCTTTTGTGGGCCTGACACCTTTGTCTCTCATGGTGTCTTGTTTCCTTGTGTGTTTTGATTTTCAATTAAGTGCTGCAATTACTTGAAAATTTTTTCTGTTAAATATTGATAACTTACATGAAAGTTTTTTCTCCAGTAATGATTTACAATTATTCCTGCTAGGTGCCTAAGGTACTTTCACTTCGTGACCATTTCAATAAAATTCTTAACTCTTAAGTTTTTTTATTTTAACTATACTGGTGGCAAACTGAGGGAAGTCATACCTATGGCTATAAATTTCCAGGACAGATCAAACTCAGCTTTAAAGTCTTACTTGGAGAATTTTTCTAAAATTTTAAGTATAGATATTTGGGGTCTAGGATTATATCTAATTCACCTTTACACTGAGGGTGTAAAATTATTAGTTCCCAGAAATATCTCTGAAGCTTCCTACTTGTCTGTCTACCTTGGATGTCAATGGGCTTTTTCTCCAGGCATCAGTTTCCTTAAAGCCTATGAAAACCAGAGCTGATTTTTTCTTGATTAGCGAAGTCCCTCTCAATATGTAAATAAGCTTTCATGCTCTAAAAGTGACTTTTCTGAAATATGACTTCTACTTCTTTTCAGCTTCTTACTCTCTTTCAATGCTTTTGTCAGTTTATTAATGTGTTTTAAAAGACGAGAAAAATATTTTATTCATCTTTTTTTTTTAAATTCATTTTTTAAGACAGAGTCTTATTCTGTCAACCAGACTGGTATGCAGTGGTGCAATCTCAGCTCACTGCTGCCTCTGCCTCCTGGGTTCAAGTGATTCTCCTGCGTCAGCCTTCTGAATAGCTGGGATTACAGGCACCCACCACCAGCCCGGCTAATTTTTGTAATTTTAGTAGAGATAGGGTTTCGCCATATTGGCCAGGCTGGTCTTGAACTCCTGGCCTCAAGCAATCCTCTTCCTTCAGCCTCCCAAAGTGCTGGGATTACAGGTGTGAGCCACCACACCCAGCTTTGTGCAACATTTTTAGTTGTTTGCAATGAGATGGACAGTCAGAGTATCTAATCTACCATTTCTTGTGGAAACATAGTTTTAGTAGAGTTTCAGCAACACTATATATATTTAAGTTATTCAAATAGTTATGTTATTCATATGATTAATATTTCATTTGTTTAGATCAATATCAGAAAAGGATATTCTGTTTTCCCTGTTACTAAGACAATTTTCTTTTTTCTGAATTGCAGTTGTTCCTTCATCATTGCTATGGGCAATGGATCCTCCTGAAATGTGATTTTACAAGGCAATTTTCTGTATTTGTCTTCTGTGATTCACTAACAGCTTGTTTGATTTTCATAACAGAAAATAATTCTCTCCATATGCCAAAAGACAACTAATTTAAATAAGCCTGGTTCATGGTTTATCAACTTGATTACATCAGTTCTTTGAAAATACAGGAGTTTATACTATGGCTTTAGAATAAATTGCTTTCTCTGGTATCATTTATATTTTTCTAGAAAACAAACATATAATTTGTAATGTCACGCCATCATACTAATAGGACAAGGAGGGTTGATCCTTCTATTTCATCAGAAAGTCAAATGCATAACAAATCAATGTCAATGATGAAAGTGTTTCTTGTGCATTGTAAGGATCAAAGCAAGTTAAATGGCTTCATCAAGCCAAGGACATTGTGACTGGTCATAGGAGTGAAGCAAGGTCATGATGTAGAATGAAGAGCAATTTTTGGTTTTATATATGTCATATCTATTTATGTTGGCTATTTTCACCAAGAAAATAATACAAAGGCAATGTGGAAAATAACACATAATGTATGTTTATATATGTAGTTTTAATTATATATTGTTGCCATTCCTAATAACCTAATATATACTATTAAAACTAAAGGAGATATTCTACTTTTTTCCGCAAAGAATAAGAACAATCTGAACTAAAAATCAAACACATGTAACTGGTTTGTGAGATACTGCTATAATTTTGAAATTAAAATGTTCAGAAGTCTCTGCTTCAGACTCAGATGGTTGTTACCACAGGTGACCAACATTGAAACTTAAATTCATTTTTTTTTGAGACAGAGTCTTGCTGTGTTGCCCAGGCTGGAGTACAGTGGTGTGATCTCAGCTCACTGCAACCTCCACCTCTCAGGTTCAACGGATTCTTGTTCCTCAGCCCCCTGAGTAGCTGGGACTACAGGTGTGTGCCAGCATGCCTGGCTAATTTTTTTTTTCTTTTTTTAGTAGAGATGAGGTTTCACTATGTTGGCCAGGCTGGTCTCGAACTCCTGACCTCATGTGATCCACCTGCCTTGGCCTTCCAAAGTGCTGGGATTATGGGCATAAGCCACTGTGCCCAGCCTTAAATTCACTTCTACAGTGTTCTATTCTACAGACATTCTTGATGTTAAAAGCAAACAAATACCAAAGCAAAGCCAAACCAAACATTTAAAAAACAACTTACTGCAAATTCATCATAGCCTTATACCTGCTCTGTCTTTAAAAAGTGAAAGAAGTACCAAATAACTGCTCACATTCTGTAAGAGCCTTTAATTGTTTTACCTTCACTATTTTCTGTAAGATAATTATAAAATAACAAATACATGGAGTTTATTTCAGCTAGGCTCTTATGCCTTTCACCATTCCTCCCACCATGCTGTGGTCCCATCACTGAAATCATTGGAATTCTTTCTGGTATGTAAAGGAAAGCATGCTAGGAAAATACATGACATGTAGAATAAAATGACATTTGAAGTACCCTTTGTCTTGTTTAAACAAGAGACATGATTACATTTTATCTGAGATACCAGAATAACAATATGTTTTTTTTTTCTCTTTTTAAAAAGTGGTTTGATTTTGAGTAGAAGGGAACATGTGAAAACATAATGGCTTGTGGATACTGTATTTCTGAGTACAGAGAATATTAACAGTGTCCCTCAGTTTTTAATTCTGATTTCCTGTGTACCTGATAAACATTATTTCTTACTTTTCTAAATGAATAATGTAATGAATACAAGTAAACATAAGGTATATTTCTTGTCGTTAGACAAGTTATAGTACAGTTGGGAAGGCAAGCTTTATGCAGTTTTTCTTTTTTTGAGATGGAGTCTCGCTCTGTCGCCCAGGCTGGAGTGCAGTGGCCGGATCTCAGCTCTCTGCAAGCTCCGCCTCCTGGGTTTACGCCATTCTCCTGCCTCAGCCTCCCGAGTAGCTGGGACTACAGGCGCCCGCCACCACACCCGGCTAGATTTTTTTTGTATTTTTAGTAGAGCGGGGGTTTCACCATGTTAGCCAGGATGGTCTCGATCTCCTGACCTCGTGATCTGCCCGCCTCGGCCTCCCAAAGTGCTGGAATTACAGGCTTGAGCCACCGCGCCCGGCCAATGCAGTTCTTATACATAGTGATACCCTTGCCTAAAGGTTGCTTCTTTAGACATTGTTGATTGTGTCGATGGTCCTATGATGGCCACTAAGTTTCTTTTGTTTTTGTCTTCATAAGATCTCAATATTTCTGGAAATCTGAAAACAAACATTCCATACAATATATTTTGGGACTGGATTATTTATGTTGGAGAAACAAGCAGAGGGCACGTATTCTTTTTTTTTTTAGTCTCTTCCGTAAGGGTGATCCTTTGATTAAGAAGCGGAATCCTCAACAGGTAACATAAATGTCCACTTATAAAGCTTAAAAAGATAATCGATGATATATGATATTTTGTTTTAGTGTGTGACTATTAAAGATACCAGCTTGTAGAAGTTGGTCAGGAGTTATTTCTCTGCCTGGAAAGTCTGCTGGTCCACACGAAACTATCTTCCAGGCCAAAGCTAATCCAACTGCTGGTAGAAAAAAAATGACACAAGCTATGTCAATGAGATTCTCTCTCTTCTAAATTTCTTTTTAAAACTCCAAGAATCTAGTCAGGGTGTTTGTGGCCTAGATCACAAAAAGAATGTAAAATCAGAAGTAAAGGGGGATAGCTTTAGAAATATTCAAATAAAATCATAGACATTTAATTTGCTTCTGCAGAGAAATCTGGGATTCCGAGCCTTGCAAAGAGAGCAGAGATGACCACATGATCCTGGAAAGATTAGGAAAAGAGAAGGGGTTGCTATCTTTCTGATTTCTAGTTCTTATCCTTTGTAAGACCAGACCAACATGTTTGCCTTTGAATGACATGCAATTCCTTTGGATTATTTGAATAAATACTAACTTAATCTAGTTTATTTCTTGAAATAAAACAATTTCTAATTGTAATAGAGATTGCTAATTGTTTACACTATCCATCTTTCCTGTCTCTTCCCTGACAGAACCCTATATTATCAAGTGTAGCAATATGTTCAACTAAAAGATTTATTTCCCAGGCTCCTTTGCAGCTAGGAATGGTCATGAGAATAAGTTCTAGTAAAAGATATGTTAATAAATGTGCTATTTGGGACTTCTGGTCAGTTTGTAAATGGAGATAGCTTATAGGAACTCAATCAGTCTTTGGGAGCATGCAATGCTATGAAGATAAAAGTTTGGTAGTGAGGATGTTGGAATAGAAAGTTGAGAACACTTGTGCCTTTCATGACTTAGTGGAGTATGTACAGGAAGGGCAAACTTTTCCGAAGAAGGATGGCGACTACTCTGTTCTGCTTTTGCCATATAAAAACAGACATGGCAATATGTAAACTATGGAAAGCCTATATTTCAATAAAATAGGCTTTCACTAGAGTTTTCTGACCTCTGCTTTAGATCATCTTTGCACTGCCTGTTATTAGATTTCATTTATCTTTGGAGATAAGCTTTTTGGAGTTTGAGCCACTGTTGTAGGAATCTGAACTTGACCTGAATAAAGACCAGGATTAAAGAAAAGAGTAGTGCATGATAATTGAACTGAAATGAATTGAACTTCAAATGTAGAGATCATTTGGAAAGACCACTTGGAAAGGTTTAATGGAAATGGGATCTACAGTGTATCTTGAAGAGAGGCCACTTTTTATATTTGAGAGAATAATAGAATAACAATCCAGGAAAGAAAATGTCAAAACTGAGAAGGCAATGTGACAAACAGCAGTGTGTACATAGAGGACTTGTTTAACCAGAGTGAAGAATTCAAGTAAGAAATAAATAAGGAAAAATATTGGAAATATGTTGTGATTTTATTGTAAAGGCAATGGAAGCCAGGCGAGGAAATATATGCTTTCCCTGTCTTTCATTATAAATCATTTTCTTTCTTTCTTCCTCCTTCTCTCTCCTTGCCCTCTGTTTCCTGATTAGCAGTCAATCTGGCATAAACATTAGGTAGGATGCTCTAATGTGGTCATTAGGGAAGGGTTTGTATAGATGGTGCATAATTATACTCCCTTACACAAAGATGTTTGAAAGGCATTTTTCCATCTGTCTTTCATCATATTCAGAATATTGGAAGATAATGTATTTACTTTTAAGAGATTTCTAGATTTAAAAAGGCAGTGCAGGTCAAGAAAAAAGAAATGAGATAATTTGGAAAAAGCCGAAAGGCCTTACTCCTATAACCTTTGTGTATCCTTCTGTTTTACTAATTCCAAGTAGCTTAAAATCTCATTCAAAAGTACATAATTCTTCCTAACTTTCTATTTATATTCACAGGCCTTTCATCTTTGTTGTTCCTCTATTTCTTCAAGACTACCTTTGTCTGTATTAAATAGACATTGCCTAACCTACCATTTTAGTTCATTTCCTTGACTATATTTTAAAACTTAATTTCTTAGCAATTATCACAGGGATCACAATTAACATCCTATTTATCACAATCTACTTAGAATTAATATAAACTTAATTTAGTGGTATACAAAATCTTTGCTTCTGTGTAGCTTGTTTCCTTTCCACTCTATTGAGCTGTTGTCATATTACATAATGTGTGTCCACCAACTTAGAGTTGTAATTATTGCTTTATGTGGTTCACATAGGAGAGAAATATTGTTATCAACAAATAATACATTCATGTTTTCTTCTTTATTTGCTTATATAAGTATTTTTGACGTTGTTCTTTATTTACTGATGTAGTTTCAAATTAATATTTTTGACCTTTCATTTTAACTTGGAGGACTCTTCAGGTATGTTGTTGTAGGATACATCTTCCAGTGTTGAATACTCTTAGCTTTTGTTTATGTAGGAACTTAAAAATTTCTCCTCATTTTTCAAGAACGCTTTTGCTGGATATAGAATTCTTGGCCAACATTTTTTTTCTATCAGCATTTTGAGTATGTCCTCTCACTACTTACTGACTTCCATCGTTTCTGATGAGAAATTAGCTATTAATCTTATTACAGATCTTTTATACATGATTAATCACTTGCTGCTTTCAAGACTACATCTTTGGCTCTTGATAGTTTGGTTATGATGTGCTTAGGTGTGGATCTCTTTGAGTTTATTCTACTTGGAGTTCCTTGTGATTCTTAAATGTATATGTTATTTTTAAAAAATAAAAAGGAAGTTTTCCATCATTATTTCTTCTAAAATTCTTTCTGACTTTTTCTCTCCTTTCCTCCTGGGACTTCTATAGTTTATTTATTAGTATATCTGATGACGTCCTACAAGTCTTTGAAGTTCTGTTCATCTATTTGTATTTAAAAAAATTTTTTTTGGATCCACGGATTGGATAATCTCGATTGATCTTTCTTTCTACTTAAATTTGCTGTTAAACCTTTCCTTTAACTTTTTAATTTAAGTTATTACACTTCTAAATTTCAGAATTTTTCTTGGTTCTCTTTAATAACTTCTGTCTCCTTGTTGATCTTCTCTATGAGTTCTCACTCTATTAGTTCATGTGAGAGCTGATTGTTTAAGAAGCCTGGCACCTCTCTTGCTATATCTCTCTCAGGCTGTCACATACTTGCTCCATCTTCACCTTCCACCATGTTTCTAAGCTTCTTGAGGCCTCACCGAAAGCATATGCTGGCACTATATTTCTTGTACAGTCTCGAGAACCATGAACCAAAGTAAACCTCTTTTCTTTAAAAAATACCCAGCCCCAGGTATTCCTTTATAGCAATACAAAACATTCTACACAGAAAATTGACATAGAGAGTGGCACATTGCTATAAAGACACTTGAAAATGTGGAAACAGCTTTGGAACTCGGTTACAAGCAGAGGCTGGAAGAGTTTGGCAGGCTCAGAAAAAGGAAGATGAGGAAAAGCGGGAACTTCATAGAGACTGGTTAAATGGTTGTGAAAAAATACTGATAGAGATATGGACAATGTAAGACAGGCTAATGAGGTCTCAGATGGAAATGAGGAAGTTACTGGGAATTGGAGCAAAGTTCACACTTGTTCTGCTTTAGTAAAGAAATTGGCTGTAGTGTGTTCATGACCTAGGGCTTTGCAAAAGATTGAACTTAAAAGTAATGATGTAAGATATGTGGTGGAAAAAATGTCTATACAGCAAAACATTTAAGAAGTGACATGGCTACTTCTAACGGCCTACAATTAGGTATGAGAGCAAAGAAGTGGCTTAAAGTTGGAACTAATAATTAAAAAGGAAACAGAGCATAATCACTTGGAAAATTCACAGTCTGACCATGTGGTAGAGAAGGAAAGAGCATTTTCAGGAGAAGAATAGCATAAATAAAAAGCAGTGAAGTTTTAACAGACAAGACAATGGGAAAAAGGCCTCTGTATTAGTCCATTTTCACATAGCAGATAAAGATATACCCAAGACTGGGCAATTTACAAAAGAAAGAGGTTTAATTGGACCTGCAGTTCCACATGGCTGGGGAAGCCTCACAATCATGGTGGAAGGCAAGGAAGAGCAAGTCATATCTTACATGGATGGCAGCAGGCAAAGGGAGAACTTGTGCGAGAAACTCCACCACGTAATAACCATCAGATCATGAGACTTACTCATTATCATGAGAACAGCACAGGAAAGGCCTGTCCCCATGATTCAATTACCTCCCACTGGATCTCTTCCACAACACATGGGAATTCAAGATGAGATTTGTTGGGGGACACAGCCAAACCATATTAGCCTCAAAGGCATTTTAGAAATCTTTAAGGAAACCCCTCCCATCACAGGCTCAGAGTTCTAGGAGGAACAAATGGTTTCAGAAGTCCTGGGTTTAGACTGTGCTGTACCACCTCAAGAGACTGCTCCCCCATCCCAACTGCTCTCACTCCAGTCATGGCTCAGATGGCTCCAGGTATAGCTTGGGCTGCTGCTTTGAAGAATGCAAGCTATAGCTTGGTGGCTTCCAGGTGGTGGTAAGCCTGCCGACACACAATGTGAGGGTAAAGGAGGCATAGCAGCTTCCACATAGATTTCAGAAGATGTATCAGAAGGCCTAGGTGCCCAGGCAGAGTCCCTAAAAGGAGCTTCTACTAGGGCAGTGCTGAGGGGAGCCGAGATGGGAGCTGAAACCCAGAGTCCCTACCAGAGAACTGCCTAATGGAACTGTGGGAATGGGGCCACCACCCTCCAGACCCCAGAATGGTAGAGCCACTAGCAATGTGGACCCTCAGCCTGGAAAAGCTGCATAGTAAAATCCATGATAGCAGCCATGTGGGCTGCACTCAGCAAAGCCATAAGTGCAGAGCTTCCTAAGTCTTTGGAACCTACCCCTCACACCATGCACCCAGGGTGTGGGACATGGAGCCAAAGATTACTTTGGAGCTTTAAGATTTAATATCTGCTCTGCTGAGTTTCAGACTTGCATGAGGATTGGTGTCCTTTCTTTTGGCTGCCTTTTTCCCTTTTGTAAAGGAAATGTTTATCCAATTCCTGTACCACCATAGTATTTTGAAAGTTAATAACTTGTTTTTCATCTTACAGCCTCATTGGTGGAAGGAACTTGCCTTGAGTCTCAGATGAGACTTTGGACTTTCAACTTTAGAGTTGATGCTGGAAGGAGTTAATATTGGGGTGGGGGACTATTGGGAAAGAATAGCCATATTTTGCAATGTGAGATTGTGTTTTGCAATAAGATCTGGGGGACTAGAGATGCAATAATATCGTTTGGATCTTTTGTCCCAAATCTCATGTTGAAATGTGATCTCCAATGTTGGAGGTGGGCCCTGGTGGGAGGTGCTTCGGACATAGAGGCAGATCCCTCATGAATGGTTTGGTGCCCTCCCCATGTTAACTAGTAAGTTTTTACTCTGTTAGCTCATAAAACAGCTTGTTTAAAAGAGCCTGGCAGCTCTCTAGCTCCCTCTCTTGCTATGTGAAGTGATGTTCGTCCTTCACCTTCCACCATGATTGGAAACTTCCTGAGGCCCTCACTGGATGTAGATGCCAGCACTGTGCTTCTTGTATAGTCTGCAGAAGTATGAACTAAAATAAACCCCTGTTTTCCTTATAACTACCCAGCCTCAGGCATTTCTTTATAGCAACACAAAATGGAGTAATACACCTAGCTAAATTTTAAAAAAAAATTTTTAACACAATTTTTTTTTTTTTAATCTAGGTATATTGCTATAGCCTTGCTATGTTGCCCAGGCTTGACTGAAAGTCCTGGACTCAGGGATCCTCCCAGCTTAGCCTCCAAAATTGCTGAAATTACAGATGTTAGGCCATTATATCTGGCCTCATTATCCTTAATCTTAGATTTTTAGATATAGATTTGTTTAGTCTGTTGAACATATTTAAAATAGCTGACTTAAACTTCATCAGTAAGTTCTAAGGATTGGGCTTCCTCAGGGACAGCTTCTTTTGATTGTCTTCTTTTCTGTGTATTGGCCATATTTTCTTGTTTCTTTGTATGTCTTGTTATATTGAAAAGAGGACATTTTAAATAATACAGTGGGGCGATTCTTTAAATCAGATCCTCTCGCCACACAGTGTTTGATATTTTTGCTGCTGGTTGTAGTTACCTTTTGTTTTTAGTGACTTTCTGAACCAATTATGTACAATCTGTATTCTTTGTCATATGTGGCCACTACAGTCTCCTGACAGTTAACTTAGTTGTCAACTAATGATTAGAGAAAGAATTCCTTATACATCCAGAACTGATCAGTCTCCCAGCCTTTGCTAAGAGACTGTGTGCATGTTGGGACTGGCCTTCAACACTTGGCCAGCAGTTGACCCAACCACTGTAGCCTTCCTGTCCTACTAGTAAAGAGCCTCAAGGTCAGATACAGGTTAGAGAGCACTTAGGCTCTTCTCAGATCTTTCATGAACACATGTGCTGTCTTATGTATGCAATGACTTTCTATATTCCCAAGAATATTTTGACACTTTTCAAAGATCTAGTGGATATCTTATTCAGTAACTTTTCCTCTTAAGCTTTCAGTTGGTCTGTTGTTTGCTCCAGTTGTAAACCACCTCTTCAGGTAGCCAAAAAGTTAAACAATTGCCTGTATTTAGTTTTCTAATCTTCCAGAGAAAAACCTTTTTTATTTTATTTATTTTTATTATTTATTTATTTATTTATTTATTTATTTACTGTATGAGTACTATTTGAGGTCTAATGAAGGAAGATTACAAGTAGGGTCTTCCAAGAAACCACCTAACAGGTCAAATAGTGCCAGTTCTCTGAGAGTTGGCATTTGAAGCTTTGAAGCTTTGAAGAAGGTACAACACAATTTTTTTTCCCTTTAGTGGCTTCCAGAGTTTCAACATAATGTGAGCTGTTGGTTTTCAAGGTTACTGTGGAGCTAGACACCTGGGAATGGGACTAAGGTAAATGATGTGGTTTGGCTCTGGGTCTCCACCCACATCTCATCTTGAATTTTAATCCCCAAGTGTTGAGGAAGGGACCTGGTGGGAGGTAATTGAATCATGGGGGCAGTTTTCTTCATGCTGTTCTTGTGATAGTGAGTGAGTTCTCACAACATGTTATGGTTTAAAAGTGTGTGGCTTCCTTCGCATGCTCTCTCTCCTGCCGTCATCTAAGATGTGCCTTGCTTTCTGTTTGCCTCCTGTCATGTTTGTAAGTTCCCTGAGACCTCCCCAGCAATGCAGAAATGTGAGTCAATTAAAAGTCCTTTCTTTATAAGTTACCCACTCTCAGGTAATTCTTTATATCCATGTGAAAACAGACTAATGAAGTTAAAATGGCACAGAGCTCATTGTTATTATCAAGATTCAACTTCTTTTCTTTAATGAACACTCTCTGGATTACCACAAGCCTTTAGTTAATTTTCAGAGGTTGTAAAATGTTGATTCTGATAATGTTTGCCAGCTTTTTTATTGCTTTTATGGATGAAATAATTTTTCCTATTTCTACCAACATGCTAACTTCTGCTATTCAGTAATTTAAAGTAAAAATTTATATTTGTTTCAGAATATCTTTTTTTCAAGGATATGTATATTTATTTATTTTATTATTATACTGTAAGTTCTAGGGTACATGTGCACAACATGCAGGTTTGTTACATATGTATACATGTGCCTTGTTGGTGTGCTGCACCCACCAACTCGTCATTTACGTTAGGTATATTTCCTAATGCTATCCCTTTCCCCTACCCCCTCCCCACAATGGGACCCAGTGTGTGATGTTCCCTTCCTATGTCCAGGTGATCTCATTGTTCAATTCCCACCTATGAGTGAGAACATGCGGTGTTTGGTTTTCTGTTCTTGCGATAATTTGCTGAGAATGATGGTTTCCAGCTGCATCCATGTCCCTACAAAGGCCATGAACTCATCCATTTTTATAGCTGCACAGTATTCCATGGTGTACATGTGCCACATTTTCTTAATCCAGTCTGTTACCGATGGACATTTGGGTTGATTCCAAGTCTTTGCTATTGTGAATAGTGCCGCAATAAACATATGTGTGCATGTGTCTTTATAGCAGCATGATTTATAATCCTTTGGGTATATACCCAGTAATGGGATGGCTGGGTCACA
>NW_012114252.1:3378745-3447973 GCF_000951035.1 Colobus angolensis palliatus | reverse complement strand
CTTTTTTGGTTCCATATGAACTTTAAAGCAGTTTTTTCCAATTCTGTGAGGAAAGTCATTGGTAGCTTAATGGGGATGGCATTGAATCTATAAATTACTTTAGGCAGTATGGCCATTTTCATGATATTGATTCTTCCTATCCATGAGCATGGTATGTTCTTCCATTTGTTTGTGTCCTCTTATGAGCAGTGGTTTGTAGTTCTCCTTGAAGAGATCCTTCACATCCCTTGTAAGTTGGATTCCTAGGTAATTTATTCTCTTTGAAGCAATTGTGAATGGGAGTTCATTCATGATTTGGCTATCTGTTTGTCTGTTATTGGTGTATAAGAATGCTTGTGATTTTTGCACATTGATTTGTATCCTGAGACTTTGCTGAAGTTTCTTATCAGCTTAAGGAGATTTTGGGCTGAGATGATGGGGTGTTCTAAATATATAATCATGTCATCTGCAAACAGGGACAATTTGACTTCTTCTTTTCCTAATTGAAAACCCTTTATTTCTTTCTCTTACCTGATTGCCCTAGCCAGAACTTCCAACACTATGTTGAATAGGAGTGGTGAGAGAGGCCATCCCTTTCCTGTGCCAGTTTTCAAAGAAAATGCTTCCAGTTTTTGCCCATTCAGTATGATATTGGCTGTGGGTTTGTCATAAATAGCTCTTATTATTTTGAGATATGTTCAATCAATACCTAGTTTATTGAGAGCTATGTTGACAGTGGGGTGTTAAAGTCTCCCATTATTATTGTATGGGAGTCTAAATCTCTTTAAGTCTCTAAGGACTTGCTTTATGAATCTGAGTGCTCCTGTTTTGGGTGCATATATATTTAGGATAGTTAGCTCTTCTTCTTGAATTGATCTCTTTACCATTATATAATGGCTTTCTTTGTCTCTTTTGATCTTTGTTGGTTTAAAGTCTGTTTTATGAGAGACTAGGATTGCAACCCCTGCCTTTTTTTTTTTTCCATTTGCTTGGTAGATCTTCCTCCATCCCTTTATTTTGAGCCTATGTGTGTCTCTGCATGTGAGATGGGTCTTCTGAATACAGCACACTAATGGTTCTTGACTCTTTATCCAATTTGCCAGTCTGTGTCTTTTAATTGGACTATTTAGTCCGTTTACATTTAAGGTTAATATTGTTATGTCTGAACTTGATCTTGTCATTATGATATTAGCTGGTTATTTTGATCATTAGTTTATGCAGTTTCTTCCTAGCACCAATAGTCTTTACATTTTGGCATGTTTTTGCAATGGCTTGTACCAGTTGTTCCTTTCCATGTTTAGTGCTTCCTTCAAGATCTCTTGTAGGGCAGGCCTGGTGGTGACAACTTCTCTAAGCATTTTCTTGTCTGTAAAGAATTTTACTTCTCCTTCACTTATGAAACTTAGTTTGGCTGGATATGAAATACTGGGTTGTAATTTATTTTCTTTAAGAATGTTGAATATTGGCCCCCACTCTCTTCTGGCTTGCAGAGTTTCTGCCAAGAGATCTGCTATTAGTCTGATGGGCTTCCCTTTGTGGATAACCCGACCTTTCTCTCTGTCTGCCCTTAACGTTTTTTCCTTCATTTCAACTTTGGTGAATCTGACAATTACGTGTCTTGGAGTTGCTCTTCTCGAGGAGTATCTTTGTGACGTTCTCTGTATTTCCTGAATTTAAATGTTGGCCTGCCTTGCTAGGTTGGGGAAGTTCTCCTGGATAACATCCTGCACAGTGTTTTCCAACTTGGTTCCATTCTCCCCGTCACTTTCAGGCACACCGATCCGACGTAGATTTGGTCTTTTCACATAATCCCATATTTCTTGGAGGCTTCGTTCATTTCTCTTTACTCTTTTTTCTCTACACTTCTCTTCTTGCTTCATTTCATTCATTTGATCCTCAATCGCTGATACTCTTTCTTCCAGTTGATCAAGTCGGTTACTGAAGCTTGTGCCTTTGTCATGTAGTTCTTGTGTCATGGTTTTCATCTCTATCAGTTTGTTTATGGACTTCTCTGCATTGGTTATTCTAGTTATCCATTCTTCCATTCTTTGTGCTGGGTATGTAGTTCCTCCTTTATCTCTGAGAAGTTTGATCGACTGAAGCCTTCTTTTCTCAGTTCATCAAAGTCATTCTCTGTCCAGCTTTGTTCCGTTGCTGGCGATGAGCTGCATTCCTTTGGAGGGGGAGATGCGCTCTGATTTTTTGAATTTCCAGCTTTTCTGCACTGCTTTTTCCCCATCTTTGTGGTTTTATCTGCCTTTGGTCTTTGATGATGGTGACGTACTAATGGGGTTTTGGTGTGGGTGTCCTTTCTGTTTGTTAGTTTTCCTTCTAACAGTCAGGACCCTCAGCTACAGGTCTGTTGGTGTTTTCTTGAGGTTCACTCCAGACGCTGTTTGCCTGGGTATCAGCAGCAGAGGCTGCAGAAGATACAATATTGCTCTACAGCAAGTGTTGCTGTCTGATTCTTGCTCTGGAAGCTTCATCTCAGAGGTGTACCCAGCCGTGTGAGGTGTGAGGTGTCAGTCTGCACCTAGAGGGGGATGTCTTCTAGTTAGGTTACTCACGGGTCAGAGACACACTTGAGCAGGCAGTCTGTCCGTTCTCAGATCTCAACCTCCACGCTGGGAGAACCACTGCTCTCTTCAAAGCTCTGTTTCAGAACATCTTTATTGGACTCTCAAGTATTAGTTTTCAGATGGCTAACAGAACCAAGAAACAAACAAAATAGTTTATTTTAAACTTTTCTCTCACCTCTTTCCAAACTTGACATGAGGTCTGGAAAATTATTTTGTATGCAGTAACTACACTGTGACTAATTTCTTATTTTTCTTTTTGGGGTAGATGTGAACAGGATTAATTTTTGAAGTAGGGTGGTAATGGCAAGAATATGTTTAAACTTTATTCTGATTTTTAAAAACTGTCAACAGAATCCTACTTCCTTATTTCTAATAACAAAATATTCCTAACTTATAATACACACAAGACCAGTCATGTCTGCTTAAACAACCTCAACTTGACCAGTCGTAGTTTTAGAGAACTATCTTTTCCAGATTCATTTACATCATATATAATTGCTTAAATCAGTAGATATTCATACAAAATTCTGACATGGAGTCTGGTTCAAAGTAGGATAGGATGAAACTATTGTCTCCTTTCACTTTTCTACCAATCTTACTTTAAATAATTTAACATCTCAAAGTTTCTCCATGTAAACTAAATGCAGGAGGACACCCAAAAGGATCTTTTTGATTCCTCTGAACAAGAGCTCTATAGATGAACAAAAGAAGATTGACCTCCAAGTAATAGGTGCTACAAAGACTGCCTTTGCCTTGTTTGTGGACAGACTGCAATAGGTTCTCAATAAATGCTTGCTATGTGACTAGTGCTCAGTAAATTGCTGTCATTAAATAATTTTTCTGAGGCATGAATTTATTGCACAGTCATAAGATTTATTACATTCATGTGTCTACCACATGTTCACTGTGTAGATAGATGAATCTCCATAACCCCCATTTTACTGCTTTTCAGATGAACACATCTGGGCTTATGTTCCTAAGTACAAAGAGATGCCTACTAAACCAGATCTGACTTTGCGCTAAATTCCCCAAATGTGCTGACTTCATTTGACACTACTGTCTTTTGACAGGAGAGTCTCAGCTTTCTGAATAATGTTAAGTAGGGAATTACAATAAATGTGGACTTAGTAAGTGAATGTTGTCATTGTGTGTGCTCTTTACAAGCCTAGTAAGATGAGACTGACAATTTATGGTAGAATAATCTTCTGTCCGGTCCCTGTGCAGAAATTAAGTATATGGCTTTTTAGTGGGTATTTTGGGAGGCTGTCATACTTAAGGTTTTTGAAAAATGATGATCAGATAAAGGACTCTAAAAGACATTAAATAATGATTTAAATAGGAGTATAAGAGCTAAGGAGGAAAATCTTGAACGACCCACTCTAAAGACTATTAGTTGAAGGAGAAATTAGACTCTAAAGGTTATGGTTATATTTTACATGACATACAAAAACTCCCACTAAATCTTACAAATTCGAGTCAGGGAAGAATGTAGTGGCACAATTATTAATAGAAAAAGCAAAGAGAACAAATACAGCAGTTTCACTTAATGCTAATGTCTTATCTGTACTGAGTTATATAGCATCTGTCTTTTGAAGAAAACCAAAAATGTGGGAAATCGTGTTATTCCAGCTTTGCAAAGGACTACTATAATTCCCATTATAATAGAAAGATAAAAGAAAACAACCACACAAAGCATATTTTTACCAGAGTGAGAATCTCGTATTCTTGCATGAGTGACAGAATATGTTTATATATAGAGAACACAGTATATTCAGCATCCTACAAAAATATGTAAATATATAAACAATGCAGTGCTTTTGGGGATTTACAAAATAGCATGACAAATACATCTCTAACCATGTAATAATTTTGGCCTAATTATTCGGCTTTGTCTAATACAATAGAATTCTGAAAGAGTAAAATTTAAATACTGAATCATTGCTGATGTGCTAAAAATTTCGTTAAATGTATTTAAATTATTTTTTATATCTTAAGGAAAATGATTTGTTTCATTTTAGTAGAATAGAAAGGTTTCTCTTATTCTCATCATATAATATTATCATTATATATTATGTACAGTATATATAGTATAGTATATATTAATATGTAGTATAATTAATAATTATGTTATCAATTTAATCACTAATTTATAATTACATTTTATAATATAATTTATAATACAAATATATTTATCATCATAATAAGTAATACGTTTACACAAATGAATACTCTCATTTTTACCTAGTTATCTTGCTTATTATCTTGCTTGCTTGATTTTTTAAATTGCAGTTCCATTTTTATTTACTTCTTTTTTGCCTTCGTTGCTAGATTTCGTGCTCCCGGAAGCCAAGACCCCTGGTTTCTTTATTTTTATCTCTCCCATTACATTAAGAAAAATAGCTGTTACAAGACATAATTTTTGACCTTTAAGTAGCTTCCTTTAGTAGAGCTGAATTTTATAATAGAGAAGATGGTATTTGTTACTCAATTGGCTTTTCTTTCATCATCAAATTTAATATTAGAGTGTTAAATCTTTGTGGCAATGAAGCAGTCCTCATCCTCCTCATCTACTTTAATTTTCTATCATTACATTTCCCTTTTTTTCCATTTCTTAATATTTTATTCTTTCTGCTGATGAAACCATGACTACTGGGAGGTGATCAAGTGAATGGCTGAGTGTTCAGGCTGTGCTTAGACTCATTCCCGGCTCTCACCATTTAACTGTTTTAACGTTGGGCAAGTTTCTTAATCTCTATGTCTCCTTGGCATTTACTACAAATCATGTTTATAAACTGCACAGGAAAATAAAGTAACTATACATAGAAACAATTGGATAGGCCAGACACAGTGGCTAATGCCTGTAATCCCAGCACTTGGGGAGGCTGAGATAGAAGGATTACTTGAGCTCAGCAGTTCAAGACCAGCCTGGAAACCAAATCGAGACCCTGCCTCTGAAAAAGAAAAAATATTACTAGCTAGGACAAGCCATGATTTTTATGTAAGATAAACAAGACAGACAATTGTACAGGCCATGTTTTCTTTCTCTCATTAGTGTCTTTAAATTTTGTAGTAGTGGAAAATTATATAATATTTTATTATTCTTAACAGTAAATCTTTTAAAAATGAAGTGAACTTTCGTAAACTTCATTTGTTTAAAATTTGTTTCTTAGAGATGGGGTCTTGTTTCATCACCCAGGCAGGAGTACAGTGGTGCAATCATAGCTTACTGCAACCTCAAACTCCCAGGCTCAAGGAGTCCTCCTGTCTCAGCCTCCCTGGGACTACAGGTGTGTGTTAGCATGCCTGGCTAATTTTTTTTTTTTTTTTTTTTTTTAGAGAGTGGGTCTTGCCATCTGTGTTAGGCCATTCTTTGCATTGCTATAAAGAAATACCTCAGCTGGGTGTGGTGGCTCATGCCTGTAATCCCAGCCCTTGGGGAGGGCCAGGCAGATGGATCACCTAAGGTCAGGAGTTCAAGACCAGCCTGGCCAACATGCTGAATCCCCACCTCTACTAAAAATACAAAAATTAACTGAGCATAGTGGCACACACCTGTAATTTCAGCTACTCTGGAGGCTGAGGCAGGAGAATTGATTGAACCTGGGAGGTGGAGGTTGCAGTGAGCCGAGATTACACCACTGCACTACAACTTGAGTGACAGAGTGAGACTCCATCTCATAAGAAACAAACAACACCCACTGCCCCCCCCGAAAAAAAAACCTGAGGGTGGTAATTTGTAAAGAAAAAATGTTTAATTGGCTCATGGCTGATGGTTCTGCAAGCTTTTTAGGAAGTCTGGTGCCAGCATCTGCTCAGCTTCTGGGGAGGCCTTAGGAAGTTTCCCGTTATGGTGGAGGCAAAGGGGAAAGCCAGTGTCTCACGTGGTAGGAGAGGGAACAAGAGAGAGAGTGGAGGGGATGGGAGGTGCTACACACTTAAAAGCAAGCAGATCTTGGGAGAACTCTTTCATCACCAAGGGGATGCAAACACCCCATAATGCAAACGCCTCCCACCTGGCCCCATCTCCAACACTGCAGATGACATTTCAACATGAGATTTGGCACGGACACAGATCCAAACCATATCGCCATCTTGCCCAGGCTAGACTGGAACTCCTGGACTCAAGCGTCCCTCCAGCCTCAGCCTCCCAACGTGCTGGGATTACAGGTGTAAGCCGTCACGCCTGGCCCGGATGCCTAATTTTATATACTATTTGAGACAAAAAGATTAAAGATTCTACCAGAAAACAATTGTTATTGCACAAGTAATGATATTTAGGTAGGAGAGCAAATATTCCTCCCCCTCCCAACCAAAAACAAACAAACGAAACAACGTTTTCCTCAAGAAGAAAACATCTGGCTATTTTATGCGCCAGTGAGAAAATGTGCATTTCTCTGTACTTAGGCATTTCTTTCTTCCAGGGTATCCTGGAGGATTTTTGACAATACATGCCAGAGGTTTGGAAAGTTTTAACTTTTAAACTTCTATTTTGCTGTAATCCAGATCCTTCGACAAAACATTGTTAAGTTTTAAAAAAGAGGATTTTTAGGCCAGGCGCGGTGGCTCACGCCTGTAATCCTAGCACTTTGGGAACCCAAGGCGGGCAGATCACGAGGTCAGTAGATCAAGACCATCATGGATAACACAGTGAAACCCTGTCTCTACTAAAAATACAAAAAATTAGCCGGGCGTGGTGGTGGGCACCTGTGGTCCCAGCTCCTCAGGAGGCTGAGGCAGGAGAAAGCTCCTGGGAGGCGGAGCTTGCAGTGAGCAGAGATCTCACCACTGCACTCCAGCCTGGGCCGCAGGGCAAGACTCCGTCTCGAAAAAAAAAAAAAATGATTTTTAAATTTTTGAAAATATACAATTTTAACCACATCTTTACAAAATGTGATCAATCTTTACAAAAGTATTCACTCTAATTTTATGATAATTCAATGAAAATATGATCTAAGGAGTACTATTTTCATTCATTAATTTAAGGAGTACCAGAAGTTGCTTCATACTTGTTTTTGAATCTTTGAGTAAAGATTCATTTATTCCAGGTATTAATCTGAGTACTGTATTACTTAAGCAGAATTTATTTACATAATTTTGAGTGAATGCTCTAAAGCAAGATGTCTTATTCCATTTTATAGTTTGCAAAGTTATCCTGTTGTAAATGGGGTTATATATTAGCATGCATACTTGATTCTCTCTCCTCTTTTTGGCAAGGCTATTTTTGTGGAGTTTTGTTTGTCCCAGGCTCACAAAATTCATAGGTTGAAGCCTTAACTTTCAATGTGATGGTAGTAGGAAGTGAGGCCTTTAGACGAGGTCCTGTGGGCAGAGCCCGCACGAAGAGGTTATTGCTTTTATAAGAAGACACATAGAAATCAAGGCTCCCTCTCTCCACTGTGTGAAGACACGGTGAAGAGGCGTCAACAATAAAAACAATATTTCCTATGATTTAGTTAACTGCAGTTCTATGCTAGACACTATCCGAAGCAATCAGCACACACATTCCCATGACATTTATTCACTCAATGCGTAGTTTAAAGTGTTTACTGTGTCCCAGGCACTGTGCTGGGCATTGGGAAGGTAGTGATGGGCAGGAACAGGTTCCTGCTCTCATAGAGCTTAATTTCAGTAGGAAAGTCAGACAACAAACAAAAATGGGGTAAGATCATTTCAAGAAGGGCTGTGCTGTGAAGAAAGCAATGCAGGTGTTGTGATAGAGAGTGACAGAGGAGGGGCCAACAGGAAGGAAATACAATTATATTATGTGGTCAGGGAAAGCTTCAGTGCAAAGTCACATTGGAGGTGAGACCTGAATGATGAGAAGTGAAACAATGAAGACCAGAGGAAGGCACAGTCTAGGGAGGAGAACCAGCAGATGCAGAAGTGGGAGTATCTTTAGATCATCAAGGAATTCAAAGATGGCCGGTGTGGCTGGAGCATCATGAGTGAAGAAGGATAAGCACTGATGCCGAGGAGGAAGGCAAGGGTTAAGTCATACAGTGGCTTGTGTACCATGTGTCTTAGTCTGTTTGCTGCTGCTTATAACAAAATACCTGACTCTCGGCAATTTATAAAGAAAAGGAATTTATTCCTTACATATACCTTGTAGGTTGAGAGGCCTATACCTTATGGATTGAGGTGGTGCATCTATAGGAGGGCCTTCTTGTCAGTGGGGGGTCTCTGCACCATCCTGAGACAGTGCAGTGTATCATATGGTGAGGGTGCTGGGCATGCTAACTCAGGCCTCTCTCCCTCTTGTCATGAAGCCACCAGCCCCACTCCCATGATAACCCCATTAACCTATTAATTCATGAATAGATTTATCTCTTCATGAGGGCAGAGCTCTCATGACCCAATCATTTCTTCAAGACTCCATCTCTCAACACTGCCACATTGGGGCTTAAATTTCAACATACATTTTGGAGGGGATAAATATTCCAACCATAGCACCATGGGAAAGAATTTGGATTTTACTTTAGGTATAAAGGAAAGGTTTCCACAGAGGAATGGCATAATCTGTTTTGTGTGTTGTGATGGTTAATGATGAGCGTCAACTTGATTAGACTGAAGGATGCAAAGTATTGTTCCTGGGTGTGTCTGTGAGGGTGCTGCCAAAGGAGATTAACATGTGAGTCAGTGGACTGGGAAAGGCAGACCATCCTCAATCTGGGTGGGCACAATCTAATCAGCTGCCAGCATAGCTGGAATAAAAGCAGGCAGAAGAACGTGGAGAGATTAGACTGGCTTAACCTCTGAGTCTACATCTTTCTCCCGTGCTGGATGCTTCCTGCCCTTAAACATCAAGCTGCAAGTTCTTCAGTTTGGGACTCACACTGGCTTCCTTGCTCCTCAGCTTGCAGATGGACTATTGTGGGACCTCACCTTGTGATCATGTGAGTTAATATTCCTTAATAAACTCTCCTTTATATATACCTCTATCCTATTTATTCTGTCCCTCTAGAGAACCCTGCCTAATACATGGGTTAAAATGACTGTAGTTTGGTTATGTGGAGCATGGTTTCTAGAGAGTCTGAAAGTAGGAAGCAAGGGATGACAGGGAGCCTACTGCAGTACTCCAGGCAAGAGATGGTGTTGGCTTGAATTAGAGTCGTTTTCTGGAGGTAGAGTGAAGTGGGTGGATTTGCATTGAGCTTTCAAGAATTGCTGGTAGGATGTGCTGATGGATTGACTGTGATTTTTAAGTGAAAGAGGAAACCCAATTTGCCAGATAGATGGATGTACTAATTTGAGATGCAGTTTTAGTTAGAATACTGGTTAAACTGCTGTGAAGCATTCAAAGATAACAGAGGTCTAAAAAAGATAGATGTTTATTTCTTTGTAACATTGAATGTAAGTGGTGAAGATCTGAGATGATAAGGAATGATGAGGACCAAGAGTTCTATTATCTTGTTCCTCTGTCAACCTTAACACTACGTTTCCTTCCTGCAGTTAGGATGACTGTTTCCAATCTTTCTATTACATCGCAAGCAGTAGGGAAGAAGAAAGAGAAAAGAGGGGATGCATTCCTTTCTCCCTAAGAGTACAACTCTAAAGTTGCATTTATCACTTCCACTCTTATCCCCTTGTCCAAACCCAAGATATAATATATAACCCCACTCTATTAGTCCGTTTTCATGCTGCTGATAAAGACATACCTGAGTCTTGGTAATTTATAAAGAAAAAGAGGTTTAATGGACTGTCAGTTTCTTGTGGCTGGGGAGGCCTCACAATCATGGCAGAAGGCAAAAGGCACATCTTACATGGTGGCAGCCAAGAGAGAATCAGAGCCAAGCAAAAGGGAGACCCCTTATAAAACCTTCAGATCTGATGAGACTTATTTACTACCATGAGAATTGTATGTAGGAAACTGCCCCTATGATTCAATGATTTCCCATCAAGTCCCTCTCACAACACATGGGAAATATGGGAGCTACAATTCAAGATGAGATTTGGGTGGGGACATAGCCAAACCATATCACCCACTTACCTGAGAATGAGAAGAGAGGGGTGGGAAAATGTGTCTTTAACTGGGTGTCCACATGCCTGAGAACTATGAATGCCTACATTAATGTGATAAAACTGTTAGGACTAGGAACTGAGAGCCTGTGTGTCAATATAACTTAATTATTTGTTCCATCCTAGAATAGATAAAAGACTGTAAATCAATAAATAGCTTCACTATTTGCTTCAGGAGATTTTTGTAAGTCAGTTTGTCTGAGATAATGAGATTCTGCTCATCTGTGCAAACAAGTTGTTTATCAAACAAAAGTTTACTTCTCAAGACTTACTTCAAGATCCTTGCCTTACGACACCCATCAGTCCTAAACAATTATGTCTTGAACTTTATCCAGTCCCAATCAGTTATCTTCCTTAAAAAGTCTGCTCTAAACAACTAATTGAAGCCATAGCCCAAACCCTAAAAGCTTCCCACTTATTAACTTCCCTTTCTGATACACTAAAACTTTGCCGAGATGATGTTCTTTCTTGTTTACTGCAGTGAGTTTAACCTTTGTTTCTGTTTTATCAACAAATTGACTAATCATATTTTGAACATTTCAACTATTTGGTGATTCACCAGGATTCAACTGATTGGCCTCTCAATCCCCTAGCCTAAGATCCTTACTTGCAAGAGAACATGCTCTGTCAATGCTCTGGAGCCTCCCCTGACTAGAATGGTGAGGCAGGTTTTGAATTAGGCCGAAGGCTGATTATTTTTCATTGAACCAAAAACGGTAGGTATATATTTATCCTAGGGAATGGATTCCCTCTTAGGAATATTTTGATAATGAGTCAGAATTATGAACTCTCATCTTGGATGTAAACTTGCCTCATGAGTAATAAACCACTGTTTTGCTTGTCTTTGTCCTTTCTTGCCTCTGTATGTCTTAAATTTTAAGAGTGTGTATAGGGAGAGAGTGGGTATAGGCTTGATAAGTCCATCTTGAAACAAGTCTAGCAGGTCTGGTTGGACATCCCTTGCAAACACTTTTCCTTGGGTCAATTTATGTGGATATAATACAACTTTTCTCAGTCTTATCTTTGCATCCCTGAGAACTGCTTTGTTTAGATCCATCTGCCTGGAGTTTGGAGATCCTTCATCAGCAGTGATTAGTCTCTTGGCTCAATTCTGGAGACATAAAGTTACACCTGACCATTTTTTTTCTGATTATGGCAGAGCTCTTGAAATTGTCTTAATGTAAACCTGAGTCTATGCCTACTCTAGGATAATCCATGTGACTATCTTTATTAAATGACACAATTTCACCTATCATGTAGGATTACAGGTGTCACTTGGGAATGACCTTTGATATAAACAGAATTCTTCATTTGTGAAACATCATGGCAAAACAGAATAAAATTCCAGAGGTTTAATGGTCTTTAAGTTTAATTGGTATGAAAAGATTTTCAAAGTAAATTTAAATCTTAAAATTGCTTCCTTGGAGGATTCTTTGGCCAACCCATATTAAAAATATGGAAAAGTTGAAACTAGATGTTCTTTAATTTCCCCCAAATCAAGACCTTAACCAAATAAAATAAATATTATTACCTTAAATTGGAAAATGAGGAAATTACCCTAAGGGGACAAGTAATTTGTCCAATGACATATAGAGTGGTAGGCATAGTAGTTTCCCCCCAAATGCAACAAAAAATGTCCTAATCTCTTGGAACCATGAATATGCTACTTTACATGTCAAAAGAGATTTTGCCGATGTGATTAAGGTAAGGATCTTGAGGTAGTATTATTGTCCTCAGTTATCTGGGTGGGCTCAATAAAATTAAAGGGATCCTCATAAGTGAAAAAGGGAGGGAGGAGGCTTGGAGTGAGAGTTAGATGAAGGTGCTACACTGCTGGCTTTGAAGATGGAAGAAGAGGACATGAACCGAGGAATGCAGGTGGCCTTGAGAAAGTGAAAAAGGCAAAGGAAGATTCTTTCCTAGAGCATCCAGAAAAAAATGCAGTCCTTTGAGACTCTGATTTTAGCCTAGTGAAAACCATTTTGCACCTCTGATTTCCAGAGCTCTTAATAGATATTCATGTTGGTTCAAATCACAAAGTTTGTGGTAATTTCTTATAGGAGCATTAAGAAAATAACACAACTGGAAAATGCTGAAGCAGATTTTTGTTATGTCTGACACTAAAATACATATTTTTTAACCAGCTCAGATAGTTCCCCCAAAATAAAAAGCAGTAAATAAACCACAAACAAGCCAAGAACAAAACGGAAGTCAAAGTAATGAACTAGGAATTCAAGAGCAAAGTACAATTAAAAAAAAATGTGTGCGTATGTGTGTGGGGTGGGGTGGCAGTGGTAGTGATGATGAGGGGAAGCTGTGTGGTGATGCAGCAGTCTTATTAAAAATGTTTCAAATAAACATTGATTTATTACACTCTGTTCAATGTGGGTAGTTGAGAAGATCAAGTGACAAGTGTTCAAACGGGAGGCAGGCACTATTCCCAACCTGCACCACTTAGAAAGGTTCCTTTTTGAAGAGTTCTTTTATGTTTAATTGATTTGTATCTCTATTTATTCCAAGAAAGCCCTTGCTGAATTTAGTGTCATTCAATTTAGATATTACCAGTAGAAAAAATATCTTTTTCATGTTTTCTCTTTCTCTTTTCAGGTCCTTCTTATTGGCAGGAATGTTAAGGTTGCATGATAAACTGAACTTGGAAAGGCATCGTCTTTGTTTTTCACAATGATATATGCTTATACACACATGATGCTACAACAACAGATTTGTAGCAGCATTACAAATAATGTTCTAATTACAAGTAATGCATTACTTATTCCATGTACCTTGGTGCCATTGTTCTCAAGGATCTGTGAAAATACTGCCCATTCCCTCTGCCTCCTTGCTATAATTGCCTATAGTAATCTGCAACCAGTCTTCCCTTTGTTCAAATTATCTGATTTCAGTATATCCTAAAAATGCTAGGAAAAAGATAAATATCACCATGGATCTCATTCCATATTTATATATGCTGTGGCATGCCCCCAGATTCCTGACTTGTATTTATGAAAACAAATTTAGAGAATTCAAATTTCTATCAAATATTTCTTTTCATCTCTAGGCCACCTCTTCTCCTTTTCTATGGTTTCTGATTACGTTAAACAAAAGAGATATCTGAGAAAATAAGTGTTACAATGCCAAGCAAGCTTTTTTTCTCTCTTGGGCAAGGTTTTGGCATAATTTAAATTCCTATGAAGACAGCTGAAATTATTTTCAGTGGACGTGCTCATATTAGTAATACTTACATTCTTTAGTGAAACTAGGATAATAAAGAGCCTCATGTTCTTGATTAAAAAGCAAATTCTGATATCTTGTTCTGCCCTATTTTCCCCCCAAAACTTTTGGAAGGGTGTGCATTGCCTTCTCTTTTGACAAAGGATGCTTGCTAGGCAATTGGGGATCCACTTCCGGGCTGAAATAGGACAGCACCAAGGATGACAGCACGTCTGAGGCAGAAGTTGTTCCTCTGCATACAATAAATATGTAAGTTGGTAATTATAACCCTCTTCAAGTAATCTATTTTGGTACTGACCACAAGTCAGTAGTCACTTTCCAAAACACTGTAAACATGGAAAATAAAACCTCTTGCTCTTTTATAAAATTATGTATTATTTAGTTTTTGATTCAGTAATGCATGAGTTATTATAAAGTTTCTCAAACTACAAAAGCCAACCACCCAGTTGCTTTCTACAGAGACTGCCAATATGACCAGTTCTGCACCTTTGCAAATGTATATATTTTAGAAAAAAAATGTATATATATTTGTATGGTTTTCTTTATTTCCCTTGGACATAAGGGTAGCATATCACACACATTGTTCTGTACCTAAACACAGGCAATTTTTATTATTTGTTGTAGTTATGTTCTGTAATAATGTTGCAACTAATACTGAATAAGCAAATAATGAACCATTGCTCCTAGGGGAAATACAAGGTTAGGTTCCTATGAGCATTTAATCACCCTTTCATCACCGATCAATATACCACCTTGTTTTGTGTATCTTCCTGTTTAAAGACACCTTACTTAACATATATTATTGATTTATTAACACTGAGTTCACTGCCAGTGACACTATAATTCATGCTTGAATGAAGCTTATCTAATGCACATATTCTGTCTTTAAGGTACCCCACAAGCCTTCTTGTGCTTAGTAATACTAACTAGCATTTCAGTATTACACTTGGGGGTCATTGTAAAGTGAAAATCAAAATCACCAATGAAAAACATAAAAATGAAAAAATGTGGCACTAAATTGAAAAGGAAAAGGAAAAGGAAACTTGGCTACATTATGAGCACTGAAATAAGAAGTCACCTTCCTTGACCTCAGCTGGGAACATGTGCACGGGCAGCCCAGGTTTTTCATTGCTCTATGTATGTGTAGAGTCACTGCAAAAGCTCTGTGAATGTTGCTTTTGGGGTTAGAAATAAATTTTAGTGAATAAATGAATTAATGAATTCTGACTCCATGAATAATGAGGATCAACTGCATTTACTTCACTGTATACCTTGGCAGTTTTTTCTAATTGTACTTAGAGTGTTGGTCCATTCTTTTAAATAGTTAACTTTTATCCCATTATATGAATCATTTAACTGGCCCCTTGTTAATAGTTGCTGTTGTTGTTGCTGTTGTATGGGAGCAATATTCTTGTGCATGTTATTTTGCACATAGGTAAGTGTAACTGTAGTACTATGAATTTCTAGAAATTTAACTGACAGATCAAAGTACATATGGATTTTTTCATTTGGTAAATATTTCCCTTGCTATTTTTCTATGTTTTAAATCATGAAGCTGCTCCACTAAAATGTCGTGCTCCAGATTTTGTAAACAGGTTATTTTTTAATGATTGAAGTATAGCATTCCTTTAAGAAGGTATATCACATTTTTAAGTGAAAAATCTAGAACTTAAATTGAGCTCCATCCTGCAGGAAAACAGTGAGCTTCTTTTAAATTGATTTTTAGGCTATGAGACAAAAGTCAGGGGAAAAAAAGATGATGAGTTTCATCCCATTTAATACTGGTTGCTGCAATTCGCGAAAGTCCAATGTTTTTCAAGCTAAACATGGTGATTGATAAGGGATGACAATATTCAAAGGTGTTCCCACACCCGGCTGCTATAGACAGCTCCCTTCCCCCCATGCTTCTATTGGCAGCACAGTTATTGATACTGGCATATGGTAACATGAATTCCATGACCATCTGGGGAAGGAGATAGGCTACATATTCTACCTGTCAAGTATAAGTGTAAAAGAAAATACAGGATGAAACTTGAACACATCGCAGCTGGTCTCTTGAGGATTGTAAGACTACTTTTAACTGTAAAAAAGGAGTATATTTTGACACTGCTTTTGATCAAGACAGTCTAACTTATTTTTAAACATAAACCCAGGCAAGATATTATTGGTTTTTGACCTGTGTTTTGACATTTCCTCCTTTGACCTGAGTGCCTGGAAGAGTGTGAACATTTGGCTTTTCTTAGTGGAAGAAGAGATCTTGATAAGACTGCTCATTACACCAGGACCTGGGAACATAAGAGGTTTGGAATTCAAGAAAGGTTCTTTGAGTTAGAAGCCTGAGGGAAAATGTGGAATGCAGCTCGAGGTAGGTGACAAATTGAAGAGCTATTTATGCTTAGAAGATAATGAAATCAGTAGAATAATTTATATTCCTTTGGGTTTATACCCAGTAATGAGGTTGCTGGGTCAAATGGTACTTCTGGTTCTAGATCCTTGAGGAATTGCCACACTGTGCACATGTGTGCTTATTGCAGCACTATTCACAACAGCAAAGACTTGGAAGCAATCCAAACGTCCATCAATGATAGACTGGGTAAAGAAAATGTGGCACATATACACCATGGAATACTATGCAGCCATAAAAAAGGTTGAATTTATGTCCTTTGCAGGGACTTAAATCAAGCTGGAAACCATCATTCTCAGCAAACTAACACAGGAACAGAAAACCAAACACCACATGTTGTCACTCATAAATGGGAGGTGAACAATGAGAACACATGGACACAGTGAGGGGAACATCACACACACGGGCTTGTTGGGGTGTTGAGGGCTAGGGGAGGGATAGCATTAGGAGAAATACCTAATGTAGATGACAGGTTGATGAGTGCAGCAAACCACCATGGCACGTGTATATCTATGTAACAAACCTGGACTTTCTGTACATGTATCCCAGAACTTAAGTATAATGAAAATAAATAAATAGAAAATAATGAAATCAAAACCAGGTTACTGGAACCAGATGAACTAACCAGAAAAAGGGTGCCTTACCAGAATCAGACAGCGAGTCAACACAAATAGGACTTAGAGGACAAGGCAGGCAATGAAGTTGGAACAAGATTAATGAACGTGAATGATCAATTATGGATCCACTAAAAATTGACAGCAAGGGTTAAGGAACAAAAGGCATGTAGGCTATACATTTAAAAAAGAAGGATCCACGTCTTGACCAATCCACTGTCTTGTCTTTGTATATTTAGATTTCTATTAGGGTAACAACTAATTTCCAAGTTAGGACATCCTGGATTCTGTAGCCGAACTTAAAGCCGGAACACAATGTATTAAAGGGACATGAAAAGCTTTTGGCACCATATTTGCTTAGTTTCTTAGAAAACTATTATCATCAAGATTATAAGTTCTGATTTAAAAATCCTTCAGAATTCCACTGCTTTACAGGATCAATTGCAAACTCTGCCATATATCATAGAAAGGACATCATTTTTAGCCCCCGTCATCATTTCTGACTCAACTTCCATTTGGCAACATACACACACTGGTCTCTAGTCACTCCCTCACGGAGATTTCTTGATTCTGTCAAGTTACCTCATGCCTAAGGTGCTGTGCATATCTCCCTTCTGCCTAAAACATCCTGTCCTTCTTGTTCATTTGAAAGACTACCAATCAAGTATGACTTCTCTTTGAAGTCTTCCTTATCATCTCAGTAGAACTAGGTTCTCCTCTTCTCAGTTCCCATAACATATTACACAAATCACTGTTTCTTATCCTATCTTTGCTGCATTAGAAAGTGTCACCATATGACCAAGTGGAAACTGAAGCTTGGACAGATTATAACACAAAGGCATCTTCCCTGAGCATCAGGTAACGTTCTTAAACTAAAATCATTGATGGATCTTTTTCAAGAGGTTTACTTCTCCACATTGTCTAGTATGGTGTATTTGATACTTAGTCCTTTTCTTGTTGAATGGAAGTAAAGTGTACAGTAGACTGTCATCTGAAAAAAAAATACAATAGTAGCTGAATTTATTTTTAAAGTGAAAAGGTAAATAGCATTGAATTAAGGGAGAGTAAATGATGTCATTATCATGTAGAAATTTCTATTTTCTTATCTCCCTTCAATTATACCTGTATATAATGTAATAGTTTTGTGTATATCCCCAATCATAATCATTACAATAATTCCAGGAGCTAGCACTGTTTACAAGCAATTTAGAAATTCCCTGCTTACTTTTTTTAAAACAAGCTCTTAGGATAGTTGTCTAAGAATTATTACAGACAAGAAGGTATGACTTACCCAAACTATATAGTCAACAGTGGTGATGAGACTTAAACACAACCTTTCTGATTTTTGGTATGCAGCTCTTCCTATTATGCTGTTACATAGGTAAATATCAATCTCTTTTTGTCAATTGTCCACATAACTTCTCAACTCAGTTTCTACTAATTGAATGTTATTCAGTATCACAATGAAAGAATGAGCACTTGGAACTTTGTACAGATGTAAATGTCAGACTACAAATTCAAGCAAGCAAGAAACAGTATATCTCTTTCTTTTCCATATATAAAGTTAATTTCCCTATTAAGCCCTCTGTCATACCCAGGTCTGGTAGAGAAAAATCTCAGTTATTCTTGGATTTCTCTTCTTACTCAAGGTAATGTAAGGATCTGGCACCTTATAGTTGCTAGGTTATTTGGGGAAGGGTCATCAAATCATATGTGTATTAGTCCATTTTCATGATGCTGATAAAGACATACCTGAGACTGGAAAATTTATAAAGAAAAAGAGGTTTAATGGACTCTCAGTTCCACGTTGCTGGGGAGGCCTCACAATCATGGAAGAAGGCAAAAGGCACTTTTTAATTTTAATTTTAATTTTATTTTATTTTATTTTATTTTGAGATGGAGTTTCATTCTTGTTACCCAGGCTGTAGTGCAATGGTGTGATCTCAGCTCACTGCAAACTACACCTCCTGGGTTCAAGTGATTCTCCTGCCTCAGCCTCCCAAGTAGCTGGGATTACAGCCATGTGCCACCACACCTGGGTAATTTTGTATTTTTAGTAAAGATGGGGTTTCACCATGTTGGTCAGGCTGGTCTTGAACACCTAATCTCAGGTGATCCACCCACCTCAGCCTCCCGAAGTGCTGGGATTACAGGCGTGAGCCACTATGCCCGGCCGCAAAAGCATATCTTACATGGTAGCTGGTATGAAAGAATGAGAACCAAGGGAAAGAGGTTTCCCCTTATAAAACCATCAGATCTCGAGAGACTTACCGCCATGAGAACAGTGTGGGAGAAACCGCCCCCGTGATTCAATTGTCTCACACAGGCCCCTCCCACAACACATGGGTGTATGGAAGCTACAATTCAAGATGAGATTTGGGTGAGGACACAGCCAAACCATATCTATATGTCTTCAAAAGTTATAACAACCAATATACCGAACTGATGGCCCCTTCATGTCTATAGCTATCTGTGACTTCAGTGCCAGTGACCCACAAGGCATTTCTTGATTTAGCTCACAGTATTGCAGGCTGTACAAGCATGGCACCAGCATCTGCTCAACTTTGGGTGGAGCTTCAGGAAGTTTTTACTTATAGTGGAAGGTGAAGGAAGACCCATTGTGTCACATGTGAGAGACAACAAGGGTTAGAGGGGAGGTCCCAGACCCTTTTTTTTTTTTTAATACTTTAAGTTCTAGGGTACATGTGCACAACGTGCAGCTTTCTTACATATGTATACATGGTGTGCTGCACCCATTAACTCGTCACTTACATTAGGTATATCTCTGAATGCTATCCCTCCCCTCTACCCCTTCCCCAAAATAGTACCCAGTGTGTGGTACTCCCCTTCCTGTGTCCAAGTGATCCCATTGTTCAGTTCCCACCTATGAGTGAGAACATACGGTATTTGGTTTTCTGTTCTTGTGATAGTTTGCTGAGAATGATGGTTCCACCTGCATCCATGTCCCTACAAAGGACACGAACTCATCCTTTTTTATGGCTGCATAGTACTCCATGGTGTGTATGTGCCACATTTTCTTAATCCAGTCTGTCATTGATGGACATTTAGGTTGATTCCAAGTCTTTGCTATTGTGAGTAGTGCCGCAATAAACATATGTGTGCATGTGTCTTTATAGCAGCATGACTTATAATCCTTTGGGTATATCCCCAGTAATGGGATGGCTGGGTCATATGGTATTTCTAGTTCTAGATCCTTGAGGAATCGCCACACTATATTCCACAATGGTTGAACTAGTTTACAGTCCCACTAACAGTGTAAAAGTGTTCCTATTTCTCCACATCCTCTCCAGCACCTGTTGTTTCCTGATTTTTTAATGATTACTTGCAGTAACTTACTACCATAAGGAGAGCGTCAAGCCACTCATGAGGGATTCACCCCCAAGACCCGAACATCTCCTAGCAGATCTCATCTTCAACATTTAGGATCACATTTCAACATGAGATTTGGCGGGGACAGGCATCCAAACTATATAAAATGTGCGCACAATATTTTAATTAAACTTTGGTCATGTAATAGAATCGGGTTTCTGAGCTCCTCTACATTAATGTTCTCAAGGAAAGATATGAAGTCCTTGTAAGCATTTGATGCTCTTGTCTTGTGTAAGTGTTGAACTTCAGACTTTTTTTTTAGTTCCTTTGTTAACTTTAGTTTCCATATATTCATTTTGGGTGGAAAGAAGGCTTCCATGATGGTTTTCATATAGAAGGTTGTTTTTTTCTGAATGCTCCTAAAGTTGGATCTTAACATTTACTTCTCCCCACGGAGATGGAATGTGTTCCCTCATTGTTGAGTTTGGAAGAACTGGGCATATGTCCTCAGTCTTTCCCCACCCTTCTCTCTGGGGTCAGCCTTTCTGTAGAAAGCACACCTTCTAGCCCTCCCTGCCTTGAAGAAAGCTTAACAGAGATTGGATCCACATGGAGACTTCTGCAGTATCAGTTTTAGCATCAGTACAGATGATTTCTAAAAATCTTCATTCTCAATAACTTTTTTGTCTTATTCCTTAACTGGTTCACCTTTTGCATGGGGAAAGCAATGTCATAATTAATTGAGCGTCTTCTGAATCACCAACAATTACTTTGAACAAGCTCTTTAGTTTCTAGAATTAAAAATTTTGCCTCTATAGAACAAAAGCAAGTGGCTGCAAAGTTAAAAAAGAAAAAAAAAAAGGAAAACAAGGAAGTCAATAAATTGTCAACATATTGCCAAATAAAGATGGCTATACTACCTTTTATTACTTAATTGAATTTCTAAGTTAAGATCAACTAAATTTGTTGTCATAGTTTCAGTCTCTATATACAATTAAATTTGTTTTGTGTATTACTTTTTAAATTTCCAATTAAAATGCAATTTCACTTATTACACAAGTGTTTTTGAACATGACTCAGATATGCACATTTACATCCTTATACCAAATTATTTATTTTTCCTTCCAGCTCTTCCATCAGTCACATTGTCTACAATGATACTGGTCAGCATAGCCCTTACCTTTTGGACATTTTCAGTAATACTGACAGTGGAGAACAGAAAAAATGTCAATGTGTTCTTTTTAGATTTTATTAATGTGGTTGCAAAATTATTCCAGAACCAAATTAATATAATCTTTTCCAGTTTTGGTAAACAATTATCTTGCTGTCTCACTTAGCAGATTAATGATGGGTATACATCAATAGCCCTAATAAATTAGCAGTGGATGATGCCCTCTCTGGCATATTCTTTGGAAATGAGTAATTCTAGTAGTAAGATTTTTAAGTGTTGTAGCAGACTGACAGAAGACCTGTTTGTGGTCTATGTTTATTTAGAACACAATAGACCAATAGAAGACATATTTGAAGTCATTTAGAACTTCTGTGTAAAAATTTAGTCAAACATTTATACATTGAACAAATATTTATTCAGCATCTACTATTTGCCAGACTCTGTAATAGGCTCTGGGGTTGCAGAGCTTCTTGCAACTTTTCAGGTCATCCATTTAAGTATCCATTCTATCCATTCCACTCATCTATCTATCTGGCTAATAATTCAGCTATTCAATGAGCCATTACTAAATATTTAACATGTGTCAGTTGTTTGTTCAATGTCTGTCTCTTCTGTTAGAATATTAGTACTATGAAGGAGGTTCCAGTGTGACATGCTTATAACCTAGCATAGTCCTTTACATATGGTAGCTCAATAAATGTTTGTTGAGTCAATGGACGAATATGCCAGGCCCCATGCTCAGTGCTGGGGAGATGAGATTGAATAACACACTGTACTTGCAACAGTGTATCTTAATGCCTATTCAAGAAATTCCGGTAGACACAGTCTAGTCATCTGAGTAATAAAACATTAGCCATAATGCTCTTACTCCTAAAGAAGAACCTAATTTCTTATGACTGCATTTTTCCATCTCAGCACTGTAAATCAATATTATATTTTCCACATTTTTCTCATTGGCCTGTTAATGTTTTTCCACATCTGACTTATCATCAACACTTTTGTCCCCTCTGATAAAATTACAATCAGACAAATATTTTTTAATGTACTAATAGTCCTTCCTTCCCTCTTTCCTTTATGTAGACGAACATATTTATAATGACATATTTGCAATCCCATCACTTCTGTAACTTCCGAATCTGATTCTATTAACTAATTGTTCTCTGTATTTTGTGTTAAATTTTTTTTGCTTGTTGGCATATCCAGCAATTTCTAATCATAAGTCAGACCCTCTGAATTTTATGTTGCTGAAAGTGATCTGCACTCTGTACTCTCTTTAAAGAATGTTGATGTTTTTCTGTCTATAAGTTATTTAAGGTTAACTTGGATCCTTTCAAGATTTGATTTAACTTTGGTAGGGTGCTTCTAGAGTACCGTATACTCTAGAGAATGTTTAGTCCCATATCTAAGTCAAAATCTTTATCAACAGCTACTGAATACATTGGTAATCAGTGAGGACTCTCACTTCTGGTTAGTTGCAACTTAAACAATCCTGTAGGACAATCCTGTTGTACAAAGTCCAGAAATTACTCAACTCACAGTGCTCTCATGTTTGTTTGTCCAACATTACAGTTTCGCCGTATACATGCTCAACTTGATATTCAGAAGAAAATAAACAGGATGCCTATGCAGAGTTCTGAAGGGTTTTTTTTTTTTTCTTTTTGGATCCCCCATTTCTAAAATCTGTCTCTACAACTTTCAACTATGGTCTGTTTGGGAACCTCCTTCCAAGGAGGAGATCTGGAAGGTACCTACAAGAATCAAGTCAAGGTGATTGTAGGGCTAACCTTATTTTTTTACCCTCTCTTAAGGATCAAAGTTTTGCACTGCCTGCTTTCCAATATGTGAAAACGATCACTTTATATACTGTAATTGTTTTCTAGTTGTTTATGATAAGAAGGTAAATGCTGTGCCTATTATTTCATTGTGGCCAAAAGCAAAAAAATCTTACCATTATATTCTATCTGAGAAGTAGGTAAAGCACTATACACAGGGAATAATTTGCTAGTAGCCATTGTTGTTTTTTAGCACCAAGCGTGAGAAACGGTAGATACCTCGTAACTACTACAAATCAAAAGCCACTGAAGTATAATATGTTGCTAATCTGACTTATAATTAAATAACATACTTATAATTAAGAGCAGCATGGTGGAGTGGAATGGTTTTAAAGAAAACTAAAAACCTTGTTTGGATTCAAAATTGTACGACAACAATCTAGAAAAGCAGTCCTTGATTGGGCACAGTGGCACACGCCTATAATCCCAGCACTTTGGAAGGCTGAGGCGGGCAGATGACCTGAGGTCAGGAATTTGAGACCAGCCTGTCCAACATGGCAAAACACCTCAACTCTACTACAAATACAAATGGGCCGGGCGCGGTGGCTCAAGCCTGTAATCCCAGCACTTTGGGAGGCCGAGACGGGCGGATCACGAGGTCAGGAGATCGAGACCATCCTGGCTAACACGGTGAAACCCCGTCTCTACTAAAAAAAATACAAAAAACTAGCCGGCCGAGGTGGCGGGCGCCTGTAGTCCCAGCTACTCGGGAGGCTGAGGCAGGAGAATGGCGTGAACCCGGGAGGCGGAGCTTGCAGTGAGCTGAGATCCGGCCGTCTCAAAAAAAAAAAAAAAAAAAAAAAAAAAAATACAAATATGATCACTTCTCCAGGTGCCAAGCTGAATTAGATCACAATTAGAGCTAGCAATATCTCAAGGAACAGTGCTGAATGGTGAGTTAGAACTGTTGGTTTCTTGGCCGTTTGGACCTTTGCACAATTCAGTGACTTTTCATTAATTAGATTGTCTGTGCCGCAGATCCTGGTAACCTGAAAGAGTCCATCTACTCCTTGGAGGAAAATACAATAAAAATATCTATGTAGTATTTGCCAACCAAGTTCTTGTCAAAAATATTAACTATCTACCTAAGCCAGACTGAAAATAAAGGAAGTCAAGAAAAAAAAAAAAAGAGAAAATTGTTCTGACTGGAGATCCTTGTGTTCACAATGCAGAAAACTCAAAAGAATTTGAATTGCTGACATGTGATTTTGCTTCTTTCCTATTCCTGGAATTCACTTTGCTAATGCAAAACTGACAATATGGTACGGTAGCACTGTATACTGATATTAATTATAGAAAGTTCAACCTTATTTTATTTTATTTTAAGTTCTGAGCTATACGTGCAGGACATGAGGGTTTGTTACATACGTGAATGTGTGCCATGGTGGTTTGCTGCACCTATCAATCCATCACTAGGTAAGCATGAGTTAAGCCCTGTGTGCATTAGCTACTTACTCTGATGCAATTCCTCCTCCCAATCTCCTGACAGACCCCAATGTGTGTTGTTCCCCTTCCTGTGTCCATGTGTTCTCATTGATCAGCTCCTACTTATAAGTGAGAACATGCGGTGTTGGGGGTTAACCTTATTTTCTACTGGTTGTTTTTTCCTATAAAAACATGAAAAAATTAATGTTTGTATAGTTCATCATAGAAACATATGGATTAGAGCTACACAAATCATGTATTGAAAGATTCAAATTTTTAAAAAGTCAGTTCTTCAAACTCCTACTATTTAACAATAAGACAAGCCAAAAAAGCAAAACGTTTAAACAGATACAGCATAAAAGAATGTACACAAAATGACCAAAAATCACATGAAAAGTTGCTCAACATAATGAATATACTGTAAAATGTAAATTAAAACTATGATTAAATACCATTACACAACACTATAGTGATTAAATGCATACCAAGTATCTATGAAAAAAACTTATATGCAGATGTTATATTAGTTTTATCTGTGATAACTTTAAATGGAAAAATCTCAACAGTTCTTCAGCAGTTAATGAATAAACAATCTGCTGTGTACACACAGAATGGAATATTACTCAGCAATGTAAAGGAATAAAAAAAACTCATTCGTGCAACTGTATAAATGAGTCAAAATAAAATCTTGCTGAGCTAAAGGGGTCAGATACAAAACCTAATGTAAAATTCCATTTATATGAACGTTTTAAAAAAACACGTTTAATCCAGATTGACAGACATTAGGTCAGTGTTTGAGCTGGGAGTAGAAGGAGTAGGATTGACGTGAAGGGGCACATAAGACCTTTTGTAGATGATAAAAATGCTCTATTTTGGCCGGGCGCGGTGGCTTATACCTGTAATCCCAGCACTTTGGGAGGCCGAGGTGGGTGGATCACGAGGTCAGGAGATCGAGACCATCCTGGCTAACACGATGAAACACTTTGGGAGGCCGAGGTGGGTGGATCACGAGGTCAGGAGATCGATACCATCCTGGCTAACACGGTGAAACCTGTCTCTACTAAAAATAGAAAAAATTAACCGGGCATGGTGGTGGGCGCTTGTAGTCCCAGCTACTTGGGAGGCTGAGGCAGGAGAATGGCGTGAACCCGGGAGGCGGAGCTTGCAGTGAGCCAAGATTGTGCCACTGCACTCTAGCCTGGGTGACAGAGTGAGACTCCATCTCAAAAAAAAAAAAAAAACAAAAAAAAACTCTATTTCTTGATTGTGGCAAAGGTTATACAGGTGAATAAAGTTGTCGAAACTCATAGAAAGGTATGCTTAAATTTATTTCATGTCAAGAATACTTCAACAAAGTTGCTGCCACTTAGTGTATTTGCTGGGAGAAGGTATCAGTAAAGATTCTGGAGCTGAAGAATGTAAGTGAATTTATTTATAAGCATACACAGTACAACCTGGGGACGCTTAAATATGATTTAGTAGATGTGTTGCTGTGAAGTTTGGAGCTGCAGCAATTTATACAGGTGGATTACAGAACCAGTAAAATATGATGTGGCAAAAATGCTAATACCACCTCATTCATTTTTGTAGGCCAGTAATATCTGAAGATATGTGAATTTACAACCAAAAGGACAAAATCATTTTTCCTGGTAAGTTTAGAAAAACAGTTATTAGGTTTTCTAATATAATTTAATTGTAATTCTCTCTGGAAAAAGAACATATAGATCACATATCATGAAGCATCTGTAATGTGTTATAAATTTTATCTGAACAGATACCTATAATTATTAGAATAATAAAAATAATGTGGAATTGTAAAGCAATACATTGAAAAGTTTATACAGAATCATGATGCTAAAGCTAGAAAGGATTTAAAAATATTTAATACAGTTTCTTCATATTAAACATAGTGAAAGAAGACTAGTTGGGTGGTGGCAGATTGTATTATAGTCCCTGATTTTTCATCTTTCTTTCTATCTAGGACCTTTGACGTGTGTTTTTTTAGTTCCTCACATAAAAGTGCAGTATTTTTCCTGACACTTGGCACTGGCATTTGGCTGGGTGACATGCTTTGGCTGGGTGACATGCTTTGGTTGGGTGACATGTTTTGGTTGATAAAATAAGGCAGAAATAATGGTGTGCCAGCACCGAGCCTCACGTGGATATGGAGGGGTTTGCTGGTGTTCCTGTTATCACCATGAAAACAGCATGCCTGGGTTAACCTACCGGTACAAGGAGGAGGATGACACAGGAAGAGCAGACAGGCCTCTGTTGAGTTGTCCCATCTGAGCCGGGCCTGGAATAGCAGATCCCCAGGACACTGCAGAGAGAATTTTACACCAATATGTCCTTACAGGTTTTCCAATGTCCAGTAAAATAACTTGTCTGGGGATGGAGTAACATAGATCAGGGGGCTAGAAGTATTCAGTAAAGTCTAGTGTTTCTGTATTAAATGGAGAATGGATTTGTACCAAAGTATAGAGGAGTAAAAGACCCAAAGTGAAGATGTAGAGAAAACAAAATTGGCTTTGATTCACATTTAATCTATCAGAAGCTAAGTAGTTTCAGGCATTAACATGCTTTACTTTGGTGACGGCGCAACTTGAATGCTGAGTTCTATTTTACATTAAATGTGGTCAGATTGTAACTGATCTTTAAGCTGTGGGAAAATAGGAGGCTATTTCAAAAAGAATAAAGATCAGAGAGGTAAGGCTTTGCTTCTTGGGAGAAGACAATCCTTGGTATTATTTTTCCCAGTAGTCATTATTTTAAAATAAGATATAGGATAAAATGTCTTAATTCAGTCAAGTGAGAAGGGAGACTAGACGTGTCATTGAGATATGAGATTTAAGACAAAAAATAGCATGATGTCCTACCAGACCAGTATTGTCTTCTGTTGTCGATGTGGCTACTATCCATCATAGCCAAGGTGATCACATAACCTGTAACGTGACCTTTTGGAAGGCTTTGGACAGTGAATGTAAAGCCCAGGACATCCTGGTTAGATCAACTCAAATAACCATGTGGTAAACCTGAATGAAGCACAGATGAATTCAATACATCAAAAGCAAATGATAAAAAGAAAACGACAAGTTTTCTGATCGGACAGAATAAAGTATCTCCTCTTTAAGTAATGCCAAATGTGAAATAGATAAAAGATGAATGGAATTAGTAGCAAAATAGCAGCCATATAAGCGTATAAAGGTTAATCCTTACATATTTGAAATCTGACTTTAATAAAGCAAAGGGAAATATATTTTTGCGGTTTTAGCAAAGTTAAAAAAAAAAAGACAGACTGGTGAGGAATATCATGAATCCTTTGATAGCCATTATTAGATGTGGCCAGGGGGCAGGCCAGTATCAGTAGACTGATAATGGGGAAAATAAAGTAAGTGAACTGGGTTAAGCTAAGGTTAGGGAATTAATTACTCAAAGGGGCTGACTTCAAATGGAGTGCCTGGTTGTTGTCCTGTATTTCTGGCATTAGGAAACAAAACCAACTTGAGCTCATTTAAGAAAAAAAAAAAAAGAAAAAAAATATATATTTGAAAGATGCAGAGTTGCCTTGCAGAATTGAAGGTTGTTGAGTTCAGTTTGATTTAAAGCAGGAATAATCAGAAGTCCATGTGCCCACACTCACCTAATTCTTCCTGGAATTCATGACCTGTTGCCTCTGCTTTTTCTTGTTTGTTTGCATGATTCTCTGCTCTTGGCAGTCTGGCTTCTCTCCTTCTTTTCTGTGACCTCAGCAGAAGAGGCCAGCTTCCTTTTTTGCTGCTGTTGCACCGCCTCAGTTAAGTGGACCACTAGGCTAAGGTGGAAACTCAGACTCTACATTTTCAGGAAAAATAGTTTTATTTGTTCAGCTTCAATGCTGTGGCCACTTCTGGCGTATCAACTATGTCCAGAACAGACATTGTTCTGTCACATTGTATGAACAGACTTCCAGAGGCGTCATTCGCCTCTGTTAGTGGAAGGGGTCAGTTCCCGTACGAGGAATGTTATCATGGACTGGGAGACATCTTTGAAGGTATCATCTTGATTTTTTTCCTTGGCTGCTGGACAGATAACTTTCCTTCTTCCCCCACGTTCACCAATATTCTGGGTTCGGCGCCTATGTGAAAGAAGTCAACCGTTTACTAAGGCATGGTGACCCTTAAGCCCAGGCAATTGTTGTATCCAGATTGCAACTTTTGACCTATAGTGGGGAGGTTGTTGGGGGTGGAAGACAAAACTGTCACCAAAAAAATCCTATTTAGTACATGGGGCAAACCCAACATCTCTATGCTAATATATGCAATTGTGTGTCCAGAGGATACAGAGCACCCTACAACAGGCACAGAAAAGTAAGTGAAAGGGTCAGCTGCTTATTGTGGCCATGTGTGACAACTGGCTTAAAAACCTGCCCACTATTGTTCCCTGCCCTGAGAAGCTTTCTTTGATTCAGGATCTTCAGGGAACCACTGGGGGCATCTGGGGGTAGTATTATCCTTTTGGGATGATATGTGTTCTCTGTACACCACTTCTTTGCATCTTTGTAACCAGTCCTTAAGAGTGCAGAGGGTCCTCTTTATATAGGTGGCATTTTATCTGATACTACAACTCCTGTGACAACTTCAGTTTTGTCTTGGAGCCTGTAGCTCACAATAAAACATCTTTAGGATCCTTGAAAAGTAATAATCTGGAAATATTCTTGTCTATTTAAATTAAAAACAAAATTTGGGCCCTGGGTAGTGTGAGACTTCAGCTTCCCAGCAGATCTGGATGCTAGTCTATCAGTATTACTTTCTTTTCTTTTCTTTTTTTTTTTTTTTTTTGAGACGGAGTCTCGCTCTGTCGCCCAGGCTGGAGTGCAGTGGCCGGATCTCAGCTCACTGCAAGTTCCGCCTCCCGGGTTCACGCCATTCTCCTGCCTCAGCCTCCCGAGTAGCTGGGACTACAGGCGCCCGCTACCTCGCCCGGCTAGATTTTTTGTATTTTTTTAGTAGAGACGGGGTTTCACCATGTTAGCCAGGATGGTCTCGATCTCCTGACCTCGTGATCCGCCTGCCTCGGCCTCCCAAAGTGCTGGGATTACAGGTTTGAGCCACCGCGCCCGGCCCACTATTACTTTCTTCAAAATGACCTTAACCTCAGGGCATCATTGAGGATAAAGACTTGGAGATAGTAGAGGCTTGATTTACATTGGATCTTTAGAGAACAAAGTATTCTGTTTTATTTGTACTTGCTGTTTATTTTGATTTATTTAGGTTATTTTTTATTCCACTGGAGCTGCGCTGTGAACAAAGTAACCTACGGTCCTCGGAGGATCCTAAGTAATAGTTCCACAGTCGGATCGTCTTGGCTATTACTATTCTAGTTGCCAGAAACCTACATTGTCTCAGTCCGATCATTAAGCTTTTTTTTTTTTTTTATAGGGTAGAGGTGTTTATTAGCTAAGATCATTCTAGGTGTTGACAAATGAACTCCCAAATCTCAGTTTATGTCAGTAACTCACATACAATCTAGATAGCCACCAGTGGGGAAGACAGCCATTTAGGGAAATAGGCTGACTTTGTGCCATCTTTAAAAATGTTTCTACTTCCAACTAGTCGATGGGGAAGAGAGAGGTAATTGGTCAAGAGGACTTTACTTTGCCAAGGTCCAGAAATGGAAGGTGCCCTCCCATTGGCCAGAACTCAGTCACATGGCTGTTTCTAATTGCAAAGGAGGAAATGTCTAACTGTGTGCCCCGGAGGCGAGTAACATTAATTTGGTGAACAATGAGTCAGTCTCCACAACCGCAACAGCCTCTCTCCTTTGCTGACCAAAATACCTGCTTCGGTCTTTTCCCACACACGTTGGGATAACTCAAAACCCCACCTGGTTACTGTTTATGCTCAAAGTCCAGTATTTCTAAGTGTTTCCCAGTCTTCTCCATCAGATTATAATGTGGCATCTTGATCCACCTTAGAGCTAAAAAGACAAGTTGTCTGCACTGTACCTTTCCCCAAACAAGTACAAATCAACCACAGACAACAGCACTAAATCTCCCATATAGAAACAGGTCAATGGCAGAGGCATGGCAATAATTGGCCCATAAAGGTTGCAAAATCTTACTCAAAGATTGGGGAAAGTTCCTTGATTAGAACCTAATTTTGCTGTTTTAGAGACACTGCCTGTTTGCTGCTCTCTGCAGACTCAGGTTCCACCTTCTGGGAGAGGCTTTCTTTTTTATTATTCTCCACCTTGGAAATCGATACTGAGAACTGTGCTCTCCTTAATGGCTACAGAGTTTTTAGAGCCCATTCCTGCTGGTGCAAATCTAAGAGCCCAAAATTTGTATTAAGACTGCTCTAGTCAAAGGTGTATGAAGTCCGGAATTTTCATTGCTTTTGGTAATATGATTCCTTTATAAATTTAGTGGCCTTGCATTAGGCTTCATGTGGCAGTGACCAACATCCAAAGTTCCTTCCTAGATATACTTCTCAAGGTTGGCTTATGCCTTTTCTTTCTCATCCCTGTGTCTTCTTCTCGGTTTGTGGCTGATCACTCAAAGACCATCTGAAATAATAGATGAGATGGCTGTACCCTGAATCTGGTCATTTTTTGTGGGGCACAGAATTAAGGGGATTTTGTAGCTCAAAATCTTTTTCAGTCTTAACTCTTCTTGTTTGGAGTCTGAGGTAGGCGGTGTTTTAACTTGTAAAACTTCAAATTTCTGAATTTTCTCCTTTACTATACTGCTTGGATAGACAGCATTCAACAAAGGAATTAAAGAGCTAGGGGGCTGGGTGTGGTGGCTTATGCCTGTAATCCCAGTAATGTGGGAGGTCGAGGTAGGAGGATCAGTTGAAGTCAGGAGTTTGACACCAGCCTGGGGCAACAAAGCAAGACCCTCATCTCTAAAAAATAATATATATATATGTATGTTTATATAAATATAAATATTATAATATATAAATAAAATTATATTTATAATATATATTATACATATATATATAAAATAAAATAGCCAAGCGTGTGCTACTCAAGAGGCTGAAGCTGGGAAATTGCTTGAGCCCAGGAGATCGAGGCTGCAGTGAGCCACGAAGCTATGATGGCACCCAGAGCAAGTCTCCAAAAAAAAAAAAAAATTTAATTAAACTAGAAAGAAACAAAGAACTAGGGCAGAGTGAGCCACTGATTAACTGTTTGTCCTTGATTTATTCTTTGTAAGATATCTGTGCAAGGCAGCTGCCTAAACAGAACATTTGCGTTAGTGAGAAATAAGCTTTTCGTATGCTAAGCTTTTGAAACTTTGATTTTTTTTTTTGTTATATCTGTTAGCACATCCTGACTAACAGAAGGGTGGAGCATAGAATTTTCTTATAAATGTTTTGATCTAGGCACCAACTGTCTCTATGGAGTATGCCCTAATTTTCTCCACTCTTAGTGTAAAACATCTGAAATAGAGTTTGTCTGGTTCTGGTTTCATACACTAAAGTTATTGTAGCTTCTGAAGCATATTCTCATATTCTTCCAGTATACTTCCAAAGACTGCCCACTGCGTAGCCAGCCAGGGGAAATCCTAATGCTTTACACTTTCTCTTAGAGTCTCTTGTTTGAGATTGCATTTCCTGGTATGAATTTATTGTGAGGATTTAGAAATGCATTTCAGAATGCAAGAGTAGAAAGCACAGGTGAGCCTTGACACTGGAGAGCCAGCGCAGACTGGAAAATAATGAGGAACCAAGGCACTCTCTCCCTGGGGCCACCTGGTCTTTGCTCTGCGTCTCACTGCACGTCGGCTTTGTTCTTGTTCTTGCACTTTACCTGCAGTTCTTCTGCTAGAATCCCCGCAGTTCCAGAGTTCACGTTACTTCAATTCAAGAGAAGAGCTCAAAGAGGAAGAGAACCTCTCAGCCACAATTCCAAAATCCCACACAGTAGCATAAAAAGTGGAGGAGTGGGTCAAACATCGTGCTAAGATGTCCATTTCCTTTGAACTGTGAGGTAAATTCCCAGAAAAAAAGAGAATGTTGCAGACCAGGCAGATACTTCTTAAGATTTATATGCTAACCAACCACAATGTCCTGGGGGACTGATACATTCATACCCAATCTGGGCTGATGGCATCTGCCTATATGAGAATAAAGTTGTTCTCTTTCATGCAAATAAATAACGGCAGAACTGGAAACCCCACGGTGTAGCTAAGAAAAATTGGATTTAGTCAGAAGACCTGATATTAGTTGTGGCTTTGCTTATCCTAGAAGTCTGACAATAGACAAAGCATTTAACCTCTTCAGAGTCGTATTTGAATGCCCTGAAATTGGGCTAAGGGTCTCACAGTTCCCTTTGTAAATTCGACAGGATTTTGATCTGGTTGTTTTGACTAAATATTTTGATGAATACTAATTGTTGCTGTGCAGATGGTGATAGTTTTATTTTTGAAGACTTGGGCTGCCTTTCTGATGAATTAAGTGAACAAATGTATTCTAAACACCCAAATCCATTAACCTTATACCAGTCCTCCCGCACTAATTTCAGTGCAACAGGATCTTTCCCATATGAGCACTAATTTCTAAACAATCCAATATGGAAAATCCATGAATTAAGTCTTAATGCATTATTAAAGCCGTATTTGTTAAGATCACACAACTGCCAAATCTGAGAGTCCTATCTGCCACAAATGAGATTTGCATAAGAGTGTTTTTAATCACTTTGTTTTCAATGTACCATAAATGTCTTATCTAATCTAAATGAATGTTCGTATTAATTCATAGAACAGCCAAACGGTTTGTTCCTCTGTACTTTATAGTGTTCAGGAACTCTTTATGTGTGTCTACACGCTGTCCCTAAGGGGCCACTGGAGGCTCCTGTGTGAAGTTGGGGAAGGGATGGTCTGCTTTGGGCACTTAACAGTTTGGTTGTTATCACTAAAATAACACCGATTGACATGTACTATAATTATTGATTTTCATGGTTAACATCCACTAGACAATGTGGACCATTGAGAGGAAAGAATTGTATTTTATTGTTAGCATGTATCTGATGCCTACCAGGTTACCTGGCACTTAGGGTTTGTTCAAAATAATTCTGTTGAATGAAATAAATAACGATTATTCTTAATAGTCTGGATAATTAGTGTGTCAGCACCAAGTGATCAAAATTTTGGCCAAGGAAAAAGTATCTAAAGAAATTGTGATGTTTGGCTGGGCGCAGTGGCTCAAGCCTGTAATCCCAGCACTTTGGGAGGCTGAGACGGGCGGATCACGAGGTCAGGAGATTGAGACCATCCTGGCTAACACGGTGAAACCCCGTCTCTACTAAAAATACAAAAAACTAGCCGGGCGAGGTGGTGGGCACCTGCAGTCCCAGCTACTCCGGAGGCTGAGGCAGGAGAATGGTGTAAACCTGGGAGGTGGAGCTTGCAGTGAGCTGAGATCCGGCCACTGCACTCCAGCCTGGGAGACAGAGCCAGACTCCGCCTCAAAAAAAAAAAAAAGAAATTGTGATGTTTGGATATAAAATTTTATCTAGAAGCAATATTTTCCTGTTTTTCATTCATAAAGTCATAGCACAGATACTGATAACTGGGTTTAATATTGTTGCTGGTGTTATTTCGAAAATACTTGAAATATTTAACCATCTGGCTATGTGTTCCTTGAGTAACTGACATTTTATAAGGTAACTGGAGCTTGAAAGTTTTATCTAGGTATTTGAGAATAATGCCAAATACCATCAAGGCTCCTATATTGCCATTGTATACACAACTCATTGTATTGTTTTGTCAGACATTTTCTCATCAGAAGAGGAAAAAATTGTCTGAGTACACATGAGGAAATGATATTTGTAAAATAACAGAACAATGTTAACACTCTTTTTTCTTGTTAGGATTAAATATGTGGGATAACAACTGGAAAAGTATGTAATGAGGTTCTTTCTAGATTGAAAGAATGCCTGATAATTTTAAAATACTGCATTTTATTTTATTAGGAGACAGCTCTGACTGTCTCTCCTCACCCTGACATTTTTTCCTCCTGAGTACAAAATAAAAGAAATTATTTTGTTGGCATTGTAACCCTTCAGGTAACATACAATCATGTCCTAATTAAACATCTGGAATACTATTGTTGTAGATCAGCAATGTGCTCAGCTATTTTGGCTTGTAACTGTGGTCGCATGAGTAATTTGGGCTTAATTCTAGCTCTTTCATGGTGACTTTAACTGTATTAGTCACAGAGTTGAGCTAATAATTTTTTTAATTGCCCAGAAAAAGACTAATTCCAAAACACTGTAATTTAGGTACAAAGGCCAAGGTATCATCACATGAGATGTTTGGAAATTGGAATTTCTTGAATAGGGTAAGTGTAAAATTCTGGTTCCTTTTCTTGTTTTCTATGGGCCTCATAAATTGGCCTCTCTTGCCTAAATTGTGTGCTTTTTTTTAGAACTGATGATCTAAAGGTGATGTTTAGATGTATGACCAAGAGAAAATATATTACTGTTAAATAATCACTTACTAATTACAGTTGATTGGTTTGTCAAGGCAAGCTTAAGGACTAAAGGCCTTATGCCAAAATGATTTTAGATATTATTCAAATATTTTTTGTTTTCTCCAATTTTGTGTACTATTAAATATAACACTGAATTTTTTTATTTTTTAGTCGTTCAACTTTTTTTCTAAAAGTTTCCTGCTTTGTCAGTTGATATTTTCTTTCATTAGTGTTTCCCTGAGTGTGGTCTCTGAACCGGTCACATCAGCATCATATAAAAACTTTTTAGAAATGCAATTCTTCAGACCCCACTTCAGATTTCTGAATCAGAGAATATGGAAGTGAGGCCCAGAAATCTCTTTAATCAAGCCCTCCAAGTGATTCTGATGATCTACACTAAAGTGTGAGAACTACTATTGAATGATTTTTTTAACACTTTTGTTCTTCCTTTAATTAATATGTCAGTTCCTGTCATTTTAATGTTCTTCAGTTTTATTCTGTAATCTGTCCTTGGAAGTCACATAATGTCACTTCTGATTGCATTTTATTAGTCAAGACAGTTACAAAGTTCTGTCCTGGCTTAAGGGGAGGGGGCACAGACTATCTTTTGACAAAGGAGCAGTACACTCACATTATAAAAAGAATCTGCAAGATGAGAAATATCATTATGCCATCTTTGAAAAATATAATCAGCAACACCCCATAAACTGTAAACATCTTTTAAAACATAAGGCTGAGAATAAATGTGATTATCCCTGCTTAAAACAAGGCATCGATGTATGAATAGCTAAAAATGGCATTAGGACTTACAGACCAAAAATAAAAAAAAGGAAAGAAAGAAAGAAAAAAAAGAAATGAAGACTGTTCACCAGAGACGTTTAATCTAAGAAAAATTAGATGTTCCTTTTCCCCTTAAAAACAGACGCTCCTCTTCCCTTTTCCTCTTGTTAATACATTTAAGGGATTCGAGTGAGCTGATAATTTAACAATATTCTGGCCATAGTCTATAAAATAAGAAAAATATTCAGAAAAGAATAGAGACTCACATCTACCAGGTAATAGAAATGGGAACTATAGGTTTATAATTTCCCTGGGAAGGAGGATATGGGTCTCATAAAGTATCAATGAGAGCCCTTTGGACAATAAAATTTGCCCTTGGGCAGCCTGAGCCAATGTACATGAAGCAATTATTTGGGTTTCTGGAAAAGCGACCCTAGAAGTAGAGAGAAAAAGATTTTCCCAGGCTGTACATGCAAACATAGGGAAAATAAAGCTCAGCACCTTGGAATGGAGAAAGAAGTGGGAATCAGGCAAGCAATCGAACAGAATAATCAGCTCAATTAATTGGGAAGAAAATCCATACTCAAAGCAATGAAATACAAATAAATCCTAGAGCAAGAGGGAAGACTTGGGCCATGGAAGATTCCCTGAGGGCTCCAGGGCTTAGCTATGCACCTATTATGCCTCATGGCCTTAGTGATGGTTGACAAGTGATATGGGCTGGCTCTGTGTCCCCACCCAAATCTCACCTTGAATTGTAATACGTGTCACAGGAGAGACTCAGTGGGAGATAATTGAATTATGTTGGTGGGTTTTTCCCATGCTGTTCTCGAGCTAGTGAATGCATCTCATGAGAGCTGATGGTTTTATAAAGGGGAGTTCCCCTGCACATGCCCTCTTGCCTGCCACCATGTAAGACATGCCTTGCTCTTCCTTCACCTTCCACCACGATTGTGAGGCCTCCCCAGTCATGCTGAACTGTGAGTCCATTAAACCTCTTTCCTTTATAAATTACCCAGTCTTGGGTATGTCTTTATTAGGAACATGAGAATGGACTAACACAGTAAATTGGTACTGGTACAATGAGGTGCTGCTGTAAAGATACCTGAAAATGTGGAAGCAACTTTGGAACTGGGTAACAGGCTGCATTTGGAACAGTTTGGAGGGCTCAAAAGACAGGAAAATGTGGGAAAATTTGGAACTTCCTAGAGACTTGGAGAGCTCAGAAGGCAGGAAGATGTGGGAAAGATTGGAACTTCCTAGAGACTGGTTGAATAGCTTTGACCAAAATGCAGACAGTGATATGGACAATGCAGTCCAGGCTGAGATGGTCTCAGGTGGAGATGAGGAACTTGCTGGGAAATGAAGCAAAGATGACTCTTGTTATGCTTTAGCAAAGAGACTGGCAGCATTTTTCTCCTGCCCTAGAGACTGTAGAACTAAGAATTTGAGCGAGATGATTTAAGGAACCTGGCAGAAGAAATTTCTAAGCACCAAAGCATTCAAGAGGTGACAGAGCATATGATTTGCAGCCTGACAGTGTGGTAGGAAAGAAAAACCCATTTTCTGGGGCAAAATTCAAGTCAGTTTCAGAAATTTGCATAAATAACCAGGAGCCAAATGTTAATTGCCACAACAATGGGGAAAATGTGTCCAGGGCATGTCAGAGATCTTCACAGCAGCCCTTCCCATGACAGGCCCAGAGGTCTAAAAGGAAAAAATGGTTTCATGGGCCGGGTTCAGGGCACCCCTCCTGTGTGCAGCCTAGCGACTTGGTGCCCTGTATCCTAGCCCCTCCAGCCATGGCTAAAAAGGACCAAGGTATAGCTTTGGCTATGGCTTCAGAGTGGTGCAAGCCCCAAGCCTTGTCAGCTTTCATGTAGTGTTGGTCCTGCAAGTATACAGAAGTCAAGAATTGAGGTTTGGGAACCTCTGTTTAGATTTCAGAGGATGTGTGGAAACACCTGTTTGTCCAGGTGCAAGTTTGCTGCAGGGACAGGGCCCTCATGGAAAAATCCCTGCTAGGGCAGTGTGGAAGGATAATGTGGGGTTAGAGCCCCCACACAGAGTCACTACTGTGGCACTGCCTAGTGGAGCTGTGAGAAGAGAGTCAGCATCCTTCAGACTCCAGAATGCTAGATCCACTGATGGCTTGCACTGAGCATCTGAAAAAGCCTCAGAGACTCAACATCAGCCTATAAAAGCAGCCAGCAGGGGGTCTGTGCCCTGCAAAGCCACAGGGCTGGAGTTTCCCAAGACCATGGGAACCCACCTCTTACATTAGCATCACCTGGATGCAAGATATGGAGTCAAAAAAGGTCATTTGGGAGCTTTAAGATTTGACTGCCCTGCTGGATTTCAGACTTGCATGGGGCCCGTAGCCCCTTCATTTTGGCAAATTTCTCCTATTTGGAATGAGTATATTTACCCAATGCCTGTATCCCCGTTGTATCTAGGAAGTAACTAATTTGCTTTAGATTTTACAGTCTCATAAGCAGAAGGGACTTGTCTCAGATGAGACTTCGGATTGTGGACTTTTGAGTTAATGCTGACATGAGTTAACTCATTTGGGGGACTATTGAGAAGACATGATTGGTTTGGAAATGTGAGGACATGATATTTGGGAGGGGCCAGAGGTGTCCCCATCCAAATCTCACCTTGAATTGTAATAATCCCAACATGTTATGGAGGAACCCGATGGGAGGTAACTGAATTATGTTGGTGGGTTTTTCCCATGCTGCTCTCGTGATAGTGAATAAATCTCATGAGATCTGATGGTTTTATAAAGGGGAGTTCCCCTGCACGTGCCCTCTTGCCTGCCACCATGTAAGACATGCCTTGCTCTTCCTTAGCCTTCTGCCATAATTGTGAGTCCTCCCCAGCCATGCTGAACTATGAGTCCATTAAACCTCTTTCCTTTATGTATTACCCAGTTTTAGGTGTCTTTATTAGCTGTGTGAGAATAGACGAATATAATAAGGTTACAAGGTCAGATTGAACATTCAGTGCCATTTACTATTCAGAGATTACAAACATAAGTTCATAGGTCAGCTGAGCATTTTTGCTGGTCTGGGCCAGGTTTGGCAGATTTTGAATGAACTCTCTTAAACATTTGTGCTCAGCAGCATGCAGAGAGGATAGACAGCTTTGCTGTTCATCGACTAGGTATTTTCACATGTCTGTAGCCTTCACTGGCAAAATCAGATGAGGCCAGACTAATTAGATGAGAGAAAGAAATAAAGAACGTCCAAATTGGAAAGGAAGAAGTCAAATTAGCCCATTGCAGGCAACATGATCTTATACTTAGAAAAACCTAAATTCTCCACCAAAAAGCTGTTAGAACTGAAAAACAAATTCAGTAAAGTTGCATGATGCAAAATTATCATACAGAAATCATTACCGTTTGTATACGCCAACAGCAAGCAATCTGAAAAAGAAATAAAGAAAGCAAACCCATTTATAATAACTACAGAAAATGTACAATATCTGGGAACCAATCTTACCTAAGAAGAGAAAGATCTATACAAGGCAAACTATAAAACTCTGATGAAGGAAATAGAAAAGGACACCCCCCAAAATGGAAAGATATTCTATGCTTACAGATTGGAAGAATTAATATTGTTAGAATGACAATATTACTCAAAGCAATTTACAGATTCAATGAAATCCCTATCATTCTTCATGGAAACAGGAAAAAAAATGCTGAGATTTATATAAAACTGTTAGGGGTGGAAGGTACCTGAGTTACTGGCAGTGAATGCAGTAACTTGGGTCTGCAGCAGCCTCAATTCTTCCCTCCTCAGAAGAAACAATTTGACTGAGTGGCATAAGGCAGAAAAAGAGACGAAGGGAAGTTTCACAGCAGGAGTGGAAATTTATTTAAAAGCTTTAGCTCAGGAAAGAAAGGAAAGTATACTTGGAAGAGACCCAAGTGGGCACTGTGAAGATCAAGCATGGCATTTAACCTTAATCTTAGGGCTTTGTGTGCTGGCCCACTTCTGGTGTCTTGTGCCCCTTTCCCATGATTCTTCCGTTAGGGTGGGCTGCCTGCATGTGCAGTGTCCTCCTTATGCTTGGGAAGTGAGATGAGCAGTGTGTTTAGGAAGTTGTATGCATGCCCATCTGAGGCTTTCTTCCCTTTTCAGGTGGAATGCTCCCAAAAAGATCATACTCCCCCATTCTGTCTCTTAATGCTCATGCCCAGGCTCACTTGCCCAATACCTGAGATTTTATTACCAATTTCAAGTTTTTTTATTTATTTGGGAAGTTGATTCACCCTGGTCCCTGCTTTCAATGAACACTTTAATGTGTCAGCTGTGGACCACCAGGAGATTGTCTCTCTCTGGTGCTGGCAGCCAAATTGTTAGTTTTAGAGAGGCAATATGATAACTGCCAAACCATACTGATGATTGCCTGACATTCCTGGTAGGTGGGGATAGAACTCTCTCCTGTCCTGCTCATGCCTGTCTAACTACCTGTAACAAAATCACAAAAGACCCTGCCTGAACAGCCAAAGTAATCTTGAGCAAAAAAAAAAAAAAAAAAAAAACCAAGCTGAAGGCATCACACTACCTTATTCCAAAATGTACTACAAAGCTGTAGTAAGCAAAACAGCAAAGCACTGGCATAAAAACAGAAACATAGACCAAAGGAACAAAATGGAGAACCCATACATAAATCCATGCATTTACCAAAGACTCATCTTTGACAAAGATCAAAACATACAATGGCTAAAGGACAATTTTTTTTGATGGGTGGTGCTTGGAAAATTGGATAACCATAGGCAGAAGAATGAAACTAGACCCCAAGTTCTCACCATACAGAAAAATCAAACTAAAATGGATTAGAGACTTGGATCTAAGACCTGAAACTATAAAACTCCTAGAAGAAAACTCTGGGCAAATGCTCCAGGACATGATGTGGATTGTGCAAGGCTTTTTGAGGCTTAGAATAGGGACGTGCACAACTTCATTTCCTCTGCATTTGGTAGGCTTAAGGCTAGTTTGGATTTATTGGGTGGAGAAATAGAATAAGCTTGCTGATGGGAGCTGGTGCAAAGTCCCATTGAAAAGGAGAATGGGTAGAATGAAGGGAGTAATTGTGGCCATTATTACAATCTACTACAGTCATTGATAAAATTGAGTTTAATTTCTAGTGAGAGGAGATTGATGAGTCTGCAGACATGAAAGCAAGGAAACAGGCAAATAAATAAAGAGGCAAAGTAATATTGGCTATAGTAAGTGAAATGAAAAGAAAATAAAGCTTTGGGCAAACAGCATTCTGGGCAGAGGGAACACACACATACAAGTTTTCAGTTGGAATGTACTTGCATATTTGAATACAAAAAGTTAGTGCATCTGGAGTGTGGTGATCCGAGGAAGGGAATGGTAGGTAAGATGTGATCATACAGGGCCTTGAAAGACAAAATACCACAGAACTGCTATTGGATTCTAAGCATTAGAGGTTTTTCATCAGGGAGGATATCTCTTCTAAGTTAAACCCTACTTTCAGGCTTCAACATTGTAGATATCCTTAAATAAACTTTATAATTAAAAATATTTGTTCCTAAGTATTCTTTATGCCACTTGCATTTTTCCCTATCAATTGCAATTTGGGGGGCTGGGAATGTTCTCAGCAGGCCTTTTGTCTGCTTCTAGCTCAGTGGCCTCATGTTACCTCAGTGAACCCAAATGAGCCATAGGGCCAACATAGAAGAGACAAGACCTGGACTCCAAAGTAAAGGGAGTAGAGCCAAGTGCAGTGGTTCGTGACTGTAATCCCAGCACCCCAGCATTTTGGGAGGCTGAAGCAGGAGGTTCGCTGGAGCTCAGGAGTTCAAGACCAGCCTGGCTAATGAGACCCTGTCTCTACAAAACATTAAAAAATTGGTGAGGCATGTTGGTGCACGACTGTAGGCTGAAGCTACTGGGGAGGCTGAGGTGCGAGGATCACTTGAGCCCTGGAGGTGGAAGCTGCAGTGAGCTGTGATTGCACCACTGCACTCCAGCCTGGGTGACAGACCAAGACTCCATCTCACACACACACAGATGTGCCCCAAAACAAATGCAGAGTAAAAGGAGAAGGTGGTTTTATAACTGGCACAAATAGAGTTTTGTTCTACCACCATATTTTTCTCTGCAGTAACTAAGAATGATAAGAATGAGTGAGTACATTTATTGTGAGAAAAATTTGTGATTAAATTTCTATGTATAAGATCATTGGGAACTACAAAGGTTATTAGGTTTTCACTTGATGTTTTTACACACTAGAAATCCAGAGAATAAGATTCTTCTGGGTAGAATATTATTAAATTGTAATGTGGACATTCCATTATCTCTCTCAATGGCTGCTTTGAGAAACACTGACTACAGAACATTATTCCAAGCCATCCCTACACAAGGCCAAAACATTAATTAGGAACAAAGAAATTAATGAAATTACTGATGTCAGATATACACACACACATCAAAAGAGAAAACTCATTTTCTAAAACAATTCTTCCTGAAATTTTCATGTCATTTCATGCTTAGAAAATGGCAATATTTGCACAACACCTCAGGATAAAACATAAGGCTTCTCACTGAAGGAGGTGACCATGTTCAATGACTTTGGCCTCTATAGGTTCTATCTTGCTGCCCCTGGTATCAGAGGACCCTGATCTATATATATATATATATAACTTGTAAACTGCGCATAACTTATTCCCTGCACTTTGGTTATGAAAAATAAAGAAAAACTAATATTAAAACAAAATTGTTTTATTGTATGTGAACCAAATTTTGTTAATCCACTTAAACCTTGGATGCAGATAATTTTTGATGTTATCGATCCCAATGAATCTTATTTTGGCTCTTCTAGGCAGCACAGTCTTGAACTAGCTCCTAATTCGTTTCAGTATTGACTAAGTTCTTAAAAGGTGAGGAATAGAACTAGTTAAGAGTGGTTGCCTGTTTATATTCTGAATACAGAACTAAAATACTGTGACTGCAGTCCATCCACATATCAATGGGGAAATGAATTTGTCTCTTTGCAATGTTATTTTCATTAGCAACATGTTTTCTTGGTTAGCTGTATAAAATGAGTACATCGTTCTTGACATACTCTTCCTGGCACACTTGTTTACAATGGTTCAGTAATCATCAAGATACAAACTAGAAGCATGCTGTGCATGTGATGAGTTTTAGCACCACACAAGTAGCCATGTTTACTTAATTTGGAAGATAGCACAGTAATTTTCCACTTAAAATTCTGTCTGAGAGTCTATAGTAGAAGCTATTTTCTCGGTTCTGGCTTTTGTTTGCTTTGCGATTTGTTGTTTTTGTTTTGGCTATACATTGCCAGGCTTGTTTTCTCTTTTGCTGTATTTGAATTAGATATTCCCAATTATGGAGTGGCTTTAAGAATTATCCCCCCCTTTTTTTTTCTATTTTTCTAGATGAGTTTTTGCAGCTCTGCTCCTTGTTCAGGTAACTATTTCTTACAGCTTTATTGATTTGGGTCTAATTACTTGACCTAATTCATGCCATCTCTCTGTATTAAGGATGTTTTATGGCTTTTGTCTCAGCCTGTTAGTCTGTACTTTGTTAATGATATTTTTTTAAAGGTTACAGACAATTTCTATTGGAAGAACTACTCCTTAATTTATCATTTTAATATTTGCAAGTATATTTTCTGGGCATTCAATATTGCTATTCTCATTAATATTACTACTAGCATATTAATGAAGCAGAAATATGCTGGATAACACAGAGCATATGGAAGTCTACCTCTCCAGCCAACTAAAATTTGAAGAAAACATTGTACTCTCTGGTCTCTCACCGATATGGTTTGGCTATGTCCCCACCCAAATCTCATCATGAATTGTATAATAATTCTCACAATCCCCATGTGTCATGGGAAGGACCTGGTGGGAAGGAATTGAATCATGGGGGCAGTTGTCTCCATGTTGTTCTCACGATAGTGAGTTCTCTGATGGTGTTATAAGGGGCTTCCCCCCAATTTGCTCTGCACTTCTCCTTGCTGCTGCCAAGTGAAGGAGGATGTATTTGCTTTCCCTTCTGCCATGATTATAAGTTTCCTGAGGCTTCCCCAGCCATGCAGAACTGTGAGTCAATTAAACTTCTTTCCTTTATAAATTACCTCTTGCGTATGACTTTGGTAGTGGTGTGAGAATGGTCTAATACACTCATCTAGTTGAGAGAATGAAACTTTTGAGCATGAATAGGGAAGAGTCTTCTACATTGCATACCTATGTATAATATTTTGAGCTATCTATGGTGTGAGCGACACAGTGGCCATATATGATGGGGGTATAATGAAGCAGTTGGTTCCATGAGTTGCATTTTTCTCTATTGAAGGAGGTCCAGAGTCTCCTTCCTTTTCAGGTACATTTTTTTTTGATGTAGAGTAAATGATTGTAGCAGTGGTAGGAGACACAGGAAGAAATATCCTGCTGCACAGAGCATACACATCAACATTTCTGTTTGCTGCTGCACCATCTGCCTTCTAGTCTGTAAGCCACTCTTGAGGAACATATGCAGGGGTTCTCAAACTTGTGCATGTTAGCAGGCAGCTGGTCAAGCTTCTCCAGAGCTTTTAAGAAAAGTCAAGTAACTTTGGGTTAGTTATTTTCATTTGCTATGTCTCAAATTCAAAAATTAAATGTTTCATTGTGGTTCAAATGTTTCATTAATGGAGTGTTTCATTCCGTCAGTGAAATGTTCCTCAGGATTTAGAAATAAGGATGAATGACAGTAACACAAATACTCCCACCTCTAAATTGTTCACCAGAAAAGACAACTGCACTCAGTCAGGGCAGATAACCAGGACCATGAGAGCAGTGAATATTGTTGTGACTCTTTGCAGAATATATCAGGTAGTTTGGGTTTTCTTTTACTTTGCTCTCTTCCTTATGCCAGGAAAAAGTAATGACAAGCTCTTGCCAGTTTTACTCTCTAAATGTTTTTCAAATCTGTCCTCCTTCTCTGCATCTGTGAATGCTATCTTAGATGACACCATCATCATCTTACAACCTAATGAAACAGTCTATTAACCAATGTTTCTAACTTCAGCCTTGTTCACTTCAAATCAGTCTGTCACTGAACCATCAGATTTAAAAGAGAAATCTGACCTGTCATTTGTTTGTTTAAAACCCTTGAGTGGCAACCATTGCCCAGTGGATATAATCTAAGTTTCCTAATGTATAAATTAAAGCTCTCCATTATGGACTTTCCTTGGACTCTTGGCTTCACTCTTGGCTTCAGAAACACTGAACACTTGTGAAGTTTCTCTTTTTCATGCCTTAGCTCCTGATTTCCTATCTACTTGAAATATATTCTTTCTCCTATTCATGTCATGACTCTTTTTCACCCTTTAAAAGTCTGCATGGATATCACTCCTCCAGAAACTCTCCCTACTCCTCTCCAGGCTGGAATAGATGCTATTACTCTGTGGTCCATATCCTTGTAACTAATACACTTTCTTTGGAATGACTCTATGTATTCATCTATGTGATTATCTTTACCACCATATTATAAGCTCTTTGAGTACAGAAAATAAGTCTTGTTCTTTGAATTCTTGGCTTCTTGCTCAGGACGTGATGCACTAAAGGCACTCAATTCATATTTGTATATTTCATAAAGTAAAATACCTCTGTGCTAGATGAAATCCTTCTGAAGCAAGGAAACAGAGGGAGAACAGAAGAGAAATCTGGGATGAACTTTTGGAAATTCCCATGAATCATGTATTTTATTGTATTCTATTTCATCTTTCTTTTCCTGTTCTTATCTTTAGAACAAGGGTTATAGCTAGATATCCTGCTTTCTCTGAACCACTTCAAAATAAATGGTATGAGTCTCAACACACACACTGCATGTTCAGTGAATATTTGTGACTGATAATCCTTAGAATATCACTGAGATATTGCTGCATGTCAAGACCAAGCAATGTAAAAGAAAAATTGGTTTAGAGAGGAGATATAAATACTCAATATTATATTGCAAGGAATGTTATTGTGCTTTAGAAGAAAAACATATGAGAACATTTGTGGAAAGAAGAAAAATGAAAAGCAGAAAGATCTATCCTTTCAGTCTATTTAGTATATAATTCATCATTCATCTCATATCTTCCTAATCTGTCTCATTCTTCCCATGATCTATTTGCCCAGAACCTACCGTTGCATTAGCTTAATGCAGTAGCATATCTTTTATTTCAGGAGCACTAGTCAAATACATTTGTAAACAGGAGGTAAAAGCAAATGCCAGCCTTACTTGTTTACATGCTCCCTATTACTTAAATAGAATCCAAGGCCACTTCCTTCTTCCTGTCTTAGGTATACAGTCAGGTCTGATGAAACGCGAATGGTGACATCATTCTTTTATACCTGGAAAATCAGAACAAAGTGCTTTCCATAAAAATGTTCCATGTGAAATTGGCGTCAATTAATGCACGGAACTATTATTTCTCCCGGATGGAAGTGTCATTTTAGAAATATGAAGACATTACTTCATTGTACTAGGGAAAAAAATCAGGCATCAGGAGGATTCTTATTCAAGCGTAGAAAGCTATTAAACCTTACCAGAGGTGCCCTGTGGCAGGGCCTCTCTTGCATCCTGTCTTATCTTTGACAGCCTGTCTTAATGCAGAATCTGAAGACCAGAGACAGGCCACAACTCAGAAGGGTGAACATTGTGTCTATTGCAGTAGATTCTATAGCAAATGATTTTGTCTGTGGGTCCCAACAGTCACCAACTTTCTTATCAGTGTATGTGTCCGGGAAGCTCATGATGGTTGACAGATGTCAATCAGGAAAGGTTTACTATCCCCTCTTGCCACTCACAAAGCACTTGAAAAATTGAGGCAACACAATTTCATTGAACTGTGCATTTGGCTACAAAGCGCTGTTTCACATTTACCTACAGTGCAGTAAGCTAGCATGAAATGAGGTATGTTTAGTTTAGTTCCAGTTATACACTTGATCTCATTAGCAGAGATAAAATTACTTGGTGAAATATCTGAAACTCTTAATAACATTTCTGGAAGCCTGTTGGCTTCTTGGCAGCATATGTGAATTTAGGAGAAATAAGTGATCACAAGTTTGTCATGTTCAAAAGTGATGACTGGGGCTTTTTGGGGACAACGAACGAGTTACTGAACACCAACAGAGCTCTCTCTGCCCCAAAGTTCATCAAAACATACACATATATGAAAAGAGAAAAAATAATGTCCAGTGAAACCATGTATCTGGAGCAGCCTCATGATACAATTATAAAGAATATCTGCCAGATAAAAGGAAATTTTGAACAAAACGAAAGAAGACACTGAGATTTAACAGTTGCTCCAAACTTGTGATAATGTTTTAAACAAAGTAAATGGCAGATTTGCTCCAAAATTATGATATTGTTTTCAACAAAGTAGATGACAGAGTTGTGAATCATCCTGGCCACAGTACTTATCCTTGAAAGACAAGAACTGGGCCGTGGGGAGCCAAGAGTGAAATGCAGTGAGGGTCACTCTACTTGAGGCCTATTCTAATTTTCTGAGACAGCATGGAATTGGGTCTGAAAGAGATATTGTGATCCTATGCCATCTTAACTCTGCATAGCACTTCTTAATCAGAGGTTGCCTGGCATCAAATCTTATATTAAAGAAAGCAAAAAGGGGCCAGGCAGAGTGGCTTATGCCTGTATCCAAGCACTTTAGGAGGCTGAGGTGGGAGAGCTGCTTGAGGACAGCAGCTTGAGGTGACACTGAACTATGATCACGCCACTGCACTCCATCCTGGGCAACATAGCAAGGCCTCATTGAAAGAGAAGAAAGGAACACTTTGGAAAAAAACTCTGCATTCTCAAGGAAATTAAAGAAAACATGAAACAAGAGATGACACAAGTTACTGACAAATCCAGGGAAAGAAATTGAGGCAAAACATAAAATATGAAAATACTTAAAAGCTCCATTAGAAGAAACTCAAATAATGGATACAGTAAAAATCAAGAAGATGAACAACAATGAACACTAAAAAACAAAGAAGTCATGTAAGAGGTAGGAGAGATAAGATCAAACGTACTACAAAGGGAAAATTATAAGAAAAGAAGTGACTACAGCACAACCAATAGGCGTGTGGGAACGGCAGTATCTTCTACAATCCTTGGAGAATTACAATTTCTCAGGAAGAAGACCTGACACTTGGGTGAGAAAACAAATATTTAAAAGAAATCTTCCTCAAAATAAAGGAAGATTTGAATATGTGCATTTCATCACTTATCAACTGTTGCATTAAAAGTCACCCTCAACATTAAAGCTTAAAACAATAACAACTTTGAAAAAAACTCTCATGATTTCCTGGGTGGTTCTAGCTCAGAGACTTTCATGTGGTAGCCGGAGCTGGGATAGCTGGGGCCAGGCATCTTTCTCTCCTTATGGACAGGTCTTAGGGCCTCTCCATGTGGTCTCACCATGAACTAGTTTAGGTCTTCTCAGAGCATCAGGGCCTTGGGACACTTGAACTGCTTACCTGTGACTTTAGGCTTCCAAGAGCAAATGTTTTGAGAGAACAAGGCAGATATACATGATGTTTTTGTAACGTGTCCTCAAAAGTCACTTAGGGTAGTATCTTCCTTGGTCCACATTTCAGGTGAGGAAACATATGCCCCACCTCTTTATAAGTGACTATGCCCCACTTTAAGAAGAGCATGTGGGATGGATGATATGGTTGTGGTGATTTTCAAAACTACAAAAAGTTGTCACATGGATCAAAAACAGTTACTAGAAATATGGTAAGAATTAATAAAGAATTAATAGAGAACAGCAGAAACATAACTTGGCAAGGATACTGAAATTTAAGGTTGAGAAAAAACAATATAAACATTCCAGAAGAAGAAACATTTGAAGGAAAATGCAGGCTGGTCTGAGGTTTCTACATAGTAATGTTGAAGAACAGGAAATGAAGTACTTTCATTGAAGTTATGAGGAGAAATTACACTGTGTAGTAAAATTCTAGTCTGTATACACAAATTTCATGTAAAAAGATTACAGGAATACTTGTTTAAATATGGCTCAGGGTGTATATAGTTTGTAAAATTTATTAATTATTATGAAAATGTCTTCCTGAAGACCTAACCTAGCCATATTAAACATACACATGAAGGCTGGGTACGGTGGCTCAGGCTTGTAATCCTGCATTTTCAGAGGCCAAGGCAGGAGGATCACCTGAGGCCAGAAGTTTCAGACCATCCTGAGTACACAGTAAGACCCCGTATCTACAAAAACAACAACAACAACAACAACAAAACTGGGTATAGTGGTGCCTGCCTGTAGTCTCAGACACTCGGGAGGCTGACATGGGAGGATCACTTGAGTCCAGGAGGTTGACGCTGCTGTGAGCTGTGTTTCTGCCACTGCACTCCAGCCTGGGTGACAGAGTCAGTCAGTCTCTTTCTCTCTCTGTCTCTCTCTCTCTCTCTCTCTATATATATATATTTATATATATAATTTTAATATATTTTTAACAAGTATACATGTAATATACGTCAAAAATAAAAAAATAGATCTTTTTGTTTGAACATTATAATATTAGCATTTTCCCATTATCTTCTATGAGTCATTCAAAAGCACCCAGGAAAACAATGAATAGAAAATAGAAACGCCACATCTGCTGAAACTGGAAGATGGTAAAACCCTAGATCACAAGATATGTGGGAAGGTGGCTTACAGCAAAGATCGTGCAGTGGAGCGAGTAGGAAGAAGTCAATGCATGATGATGTAGAGCTGGCATTAGAGAACTTTAGCTCAGAGAAACAGCTAGCAAACAACACAGCAGCAAAATGAAGACCATGCTAGGCCATAAACCCAAGTTTCTTATTTTCAGCAGCAGAAACAGTGATACACCTGGAATGAGTTTTACTTAACTCATGGTTCCAGGAAGCAGAAGAGTTGAGACTATATGAGTAATCATACGGATAATCATATGCAAATAGTACACTCTCTGCTGTAGCCTGGAAAGAGACTTTGCATTGAGAAAAGGCCCAACAATGCCTGTCTCCATTGCATGGGGCAAATGTCACACCCAGAGACCTTGATCATAAAAATCATTCAAGCTTTATTCTTTTCCCTTTCTGATACATAGTCCTGGCAAATATTCGGTACAGGTAAAATTCACCTTCTTTAGTGATACATGCAGACACCAGCATAGGATCTGCACTAAGATAAAATCAAACGAAAAGAAGATATTTTTCATATAAATTTTAAAAATTAATACATTAACTCTTCCATCAAGTAAGGGTACAAAGCAAAAATTCCAAAGCTCCAGAAAGATATCTGGAAACAATAAAAATTATCAGCTTGTAGAGCTGAGGAAAGAAGCATAGAAAAAACCCCAAATTATTAAAGAGTAAGCTGAAATGACAAAATCAAAAGGTACAGTGGAAAAAGGCATAAAATAGAAAAAATATATTAATATAAAATTTTACAATTTAGAAAAATTACCAATTGAAAATGATTTAGAAGTAATATATGTAATTGCAACATTTTATGTAGAATAGAATAAAACAGAACAAATATTTAAGGATATAAATGATTAACTATTTTTGAGATACAAAAACCTTAACTTACAAACTGAAAGGACATTTTGTGTTGTTCCCAGAAGAAAATAATCAAGAAGGGTTAACAAGAAGACATAGTCCAGAAAAGTTATTTGCATTTTAATGTATAAGAAGAATTTACTGAGAAACCAGATATTTAACCAGATATATATACAGTGTACAAATCACATCAATTTACTCTTCTCCACAGCGACTTTTTATGCAGTTGGTAGAATAATACCTGGAAAATACTATAGGAAACAGAAGGAACCCAAATGTGTAACTACCTGTCAATTAAGTATAAAGGCAATAGTACATTTTTGAGTGTTTTAAATACTTCTTTTATTTATTTCCCCAAATTTTATTTTAGAATTTAAAAAAGAATAATCTGATAAATATTCATATATGTCCTTCAACTGAATTTAATAATTGTTACCTTTTTGGCATATTTGTTTTATCTCCAGCCTCATCTTATTCCTTATCTTCCTCCCTCTTCCTTTCCTGTTACTCTTCCTTCTCTCTTCCTGGCTCTCCTGTTTCACTTTCTTTCTCTTTTTCTCTCCCTGTCTCTCTCCCACTGTGTATTTGTGTGTGTTTGTATATGTATGAGACAATCCTTTACAAAACCATTATGCCACTGTTGGCCGGGCGCGGTGGCTCACGCCTGTAATCCCAGCACTTTGGGAGGCCGAGGCGGATGGATCACGAGGTCAGGAGATCGAGACCATCCTGGCTAACACGGTGAAACCCCGTCTCTACTAAAAAAATACAAAAAATTAGCCAGGCGTGGTGGCGGGCGCCTGTGGTCCCAGCTACTCAGCAGGCTGAGGCAGGAGAATGGCGTGAACCCGGGAGGCGGAGCTTGCAGTGAGCCGAGATCGCGCAACTGCACTCCAGCCTGGGCGACAGGGCGAGACTCCATTTCAAAACAAACAAACAAAACAAAACAAAGAACCCATTATGCCACTATTACACCTAAGACCAATAAAATGATTTCATAATTTCTCTTAGTATCCAGTCTTTGTGAAAAGTTTCCAAATTGTCACAATAATATATTTTACAGGTTTTGTACAAGGGGACTATGATAAAAATTAGTTAGATCAATGCTTGACAGTTGGGGATTTTTGTTTTTTTTTAAGAAATAAAATTATTCAGCTTTAAATAATTTTTGCGATAGCATTCACTTTCAAAGCATTCAGGACAATTGACTTTCATATTCTCTCCAAATCTGAATTATTTGAGTGTTTTATTTGGTGTTGTTCAAACTAGAAATTAAGTATAGAAGCTTAGCATACATTTTTGATGTTACACAAACTTTATATTTACCCCATGAATTCTTTTTGAGGGATTTACTAAAAGACAAGTTTATCAAGAGATGATTGAATAATTTACAGCAAAAGGATCAGTGATAATCATTGAATTTCTGTATTATTATTATTATCATCATCATCATTATTTTCTAAGACAGGGTCTCACTTTGTCACCCAGGCTGGAGTGCAGTGGTCATCACGGCTCACTGCAGCCTTGACCTCCCCAGGCTCAAGGAATCCTCCTGCCTCAGCTAATCCTCCTGATTAGCTGGGACTACAGGTGTGCACTAACATGACCAGCTATTTTTAAAAACATTTTTGTAGAGACAGGGTCTCACTATGTTGCCTAGGCTGGTCTCCAACTCTTAGGCTCAAGTGATCCTCCTGCCTTGGCCTCCTGAAGTTGCTGGGATTACAGGTGTGAGTCACCACACCCAGCCTGGATTTCTTTTAGTAGCACTATTAGATGCTAAAGCACTGTAACAAAATGACAACAAATTCAGTGACCTAAATTGGATAAAATTTTTGTTTTGTCCTGTTTTCATCAAATGACTCAGATGTAAATTGTCCAGGGCTGATGCAGTGGGTATACTCTAGGAAGCCATTCAGGGACCTAGGTATTTATGTCTTCCAGGATGTAGTCTTCATCTAAAGGGGTTACACTGTGCCATCCACAATCCATGCTCCCAGAAGAGTTTGGAAACTAGGAGCAGGCAACTTCTTTAATGAAATGTCCTGGAAGTAGGACGTATCACTGTGGTTCGTAGTTTACTGGCTTGTGCTGAGCTAGGAATGCATAGTTAGCTGCAAAAGAGGCTGGGAAATAGAGCCTATCACCATGAGCCCAGCTAAAACAAAAGGAACTCATTATTGAAATAGAAAATAACAAAGTTACTGGTGGAACATTACGAGTTTCTTTTACAATTTAAATGCATTTACAACACAAAAAGTAGGGATGAGGTAACAATAAAATATATATGCCAAATACACTAACAATGAATAAAACAAAAACTAGGAAAGAGGAGAACAGAAGGTGCTATATTAAGTATACTTGTTTCCTCATTGCTAGTAACTGGAGATCAAAGAAAAGAATTTAAATTGATCAATCAATAAATTGATGTATAGCCAAATTTAAAGTAACATGTTAAATATTGATTGATTTTGACTGACTAAAAATGGTGGCTAAGGCAAGAAGAGAAGCAAAAGGGGAAACACTAAATTTATTGATTATAATATGGAGTTAATATTTATTATCTAACAAAATGGAGTGTCAACTGCAATTAGATAAGATTATACACTAAGTTAGAAGCATAAACACCATAATACACGAACAAATTTGAAAAGATGATATAGTGAAATGTTTTAAAAGTAGTGAAATCAGAAAGAATAGCACAAACTCAAAGGACAATTAAAATCTAACATCATCCTTTCTTTTTTTAAGATGAAATTGCATTCTGTCACCCAGGTTGGAGTGCAGTGGTGTGATCTTGGCTCAGTGCAACCCCTGCCTCGTGAGTTCCAGAAATTCTCCTGCCTCTGTCTCCCGAATAGCTGGCATTGCAGACATGTGCCACTATGCCTGGCTAATTTTTGTATTTTTAGTAGAGACAGGGTTTCACCATGTTGGCCAGGATGGTCTCGAACTCCTGACTTCAAGTGATCCACCCGCCTCGGCTTCCCAAAGTGCTGAGATTACAGGTGTGAGCCACTGCGCCCAGCCCTAAACATCATCTTCTCAATAATTGTAAATAAGTAGACACATCAATGAAGAAAGATTTTCAAAGCAAAACTTTATACCATGCTGTGGCTGAGTGCAGTGGCTCACGCTTGTCATCCCAGCACTTCGGGAGGCTGAGACAGGTGGATTACCTGAGGTCAGGAGTTCAAGACCAGCCTGGCCAACATAGTGACTCCCCGTCTCTACTAAAAATAAAAGAAAAATACAAAAATTAGCCAGGTGTGGTGGCACACGCCTGTAATCCAGCTACTCAGGAGGCTGAGGCGGGAGAATTGCTTGAGCCTGGGAGACACAGGTTGCAGTGAGCTGGGATCGTGCCACTACACTCCAGCCTGGCCGGAAGAGTGAGACTCTGTCTCAAACAAACAAACAAACAAACAAAAACAAACCTTTATACCATGCTGTTTACAAAATCATTGACTTCCAAAGTAATATAGACAGTTTAATCTGACGGAAAATATATTAAAAAAAAACTTTATAAAATAAAATTGTGGGCAAAGGTATGCCAGGCAAATACAAATGAACAAACAAACAAAAAAAGCAGAGTTATGTCTTTACTTTCTGTCATGTGCAAAATCAGGTATGTAAAAATTTAATTGAGGCGAAAAGAAGCAAGACTTAGGTATGCGATTAATAAGGAAGGACACCTACCTGTTATGAATAAATAAACCCTAACATCATAATGTAGAAAGTAGAAATTACAGAAAATACAAGAAAAAATGATCAGCTATCATTCATAGAAAAGGATTTTAATTCATAGTTTCAGTCCACTACAGATGTGAGCAAAATTATGTAAAGATATCAAAGACCCAAATGGCACAATTAGACTTTGAAATATATCACATTTTATAAACATAGGTCACGTATAGGCTTCATGGGAATGCTTAATAAATTCCAAATCATTGACTTAAGAAAACATTTAACTATTGCACATGGTGAACAAAGTTCAGAAAGTTACTCCTTCCTGTAAATTAAACAAAAACATCAAAATTTTTCTTTCCTCAATTTTTAAGAGAAAACCTAATCCGAAATTGCATAACATCTAGAAAATTATAAAAATGGGAACACGCTGAGTAGAGGCTTTCGAGTAGAGCCACAGCAGACCTTAGAGAAAAATTTGTATCTTTATATAAATATAGGAATAAACGAAAACAGTACAGTTGAATCAGGATTCAACTGAAAATGCAGGAAAATAGTACTAATACAAACTTGAAATGATTAACATGACATTAATTAACAAAGGCAGAAATTAATGACTTAGAACATATAGAAAACTGGACCCAATAAATAGATGCAAAAGTTTGTTCATTGAACAAATAAAGCAGAAAAACTGTTAACCAATCTGAGGAAAAATGTAAGAGCACATACAACACTCAAAATAGAGGTGAAAAGTTACCCTAAATACAGAAAATTTAAATGCTCATAAAACATTGATTTACTCAAAGTTATTAAAAAGTATTGACAAACTGATTTTTTTAGTAGGAAAATATAATAAACCAAAAATACACACAAAAGAGCACCAGGCTACACTAAGTTTCCCAGGAGAATTTAATTACGCCTTTAATAATAAACACTTCCAGGATTATTTAAACTGTTACAAGACGCATCAAAATTCTGCACCTTGGGAGGCCGAGGAGAGTGTACCACCTGAGGTCAGGAGTTCAAGACCAGCCTGGCCAACATGGTGAAACCCTGTCTTTACTAAAAATACAAAAATTAGCCTGGTGTGCTGGTGGGTACCTGTAATCCCAGTTGCTTGGGAGGCTGAGGCAGGAGAATCACTTGAACCTGGGAGGTGGAGGTTACAGTGAGCTGGGATGGGGCCGTTGCACTCTGCACTCCCGCCTGGGCAACAGAGTGATACAAACCAATCTCACTGTGGAAACAGAAACAAAATTCCTACATCATCATCAACACATTATGGTAATTATATGCTATTGCCAAATGGTATTTATTCGGGAAATGAAAGGCTAGTTCAATAATGACTAAAATGAATTGATCTATGAAGGAATATTTTATCATCATTTCCTCAAATGTTGAAAATCATTTCCCAAAATCTAATATCTATTCTTGATATAAATTCTTACAAATAAAGTCAGAATAGATAAATATTATCTCAACATGATAAAATAAGCATCTCAATAAAAATGCCAGAGGAATACTTGTTAAAAAAATTTGGAAGCATTCTCTCGTAAGCCAGGAACAAGGTACATGTCTCCATTATCTCCATGAATAATTAATTGAGTCTGGAGGAACTAACCAACATATTTAGACAAGAGAAAAATTTACAAATATTGGGAAAAATGGTAAAAGTGTATTGCTATATCATGACAACATGATTATATAATCTGAAAAACTCAACATAACTAAAAACCACGAGTAATAAGAGAAGCTGGTAAGGTACAAAAATAAATATGCAATAATCAATAGCCTCCACTAACACAAAAAATAAGATGATATAATGGAATACAAAACCTTATTTATACTGGCCACAATAAAAGATAGGATGCCTGGTATATCACTTCATGACGGCTGAAAAAAATTACCACAAATTTACGGGCTTAAAACAACCTAAATTAATTATCTCATAGTTCTGGATGTTGGGAGTACAAAATAATTTTCACTGAACTGAAGGTGTCAGCTGGACTGCATTCCTTCTGGAAGCTCTGGGGGAAAACACAATCCTTGTCTTCTACAGTTTCTAAGGAGGTTGCCCACATTACCTGGCTCATAGCCCTTTCCTCACTCTTCAAACCCACTTCAGACTAAGTTCTTTTTGTACTGGTAACTCTCTTCTCTGCAAGTGAAACTTATAAGTAGCCTTGTGATTGCACTGGGCTCACCTGAATAATTCAGGATAATCTCTACATCTCAAAGTCAGCTGATTAGTGATTTTAATTCCATTTGCAAACTTAATTATCTTTTGATGAACCCCCTAATATACTCATAGTTTCTGAGCTTTAAGAGGTGAACATCCTTAGTGAGGAGGGTATCTACCTACCTCATTTACTAATAAATTTGACAATAAAAGGGCAATGTTTTTTACAAGAAAATTTTGAGATGATTCAGAGAGCCACAGAAGAATTCTTAAACAAATGGAAAGGCATACTACTTTCTTGAATAAGGAGAAACAGCTAGTACTTGGATTGAAAGAAACAAAATCGTAAATACGTCAATTGTCCCTGAATTAATCTACACATTTAATGCAATCCCATTTTTTTAAAAAAGCAAGCTAATCGAATGATGTTGGAAAGAGACAAGTTGATTACAAAATACATATGGAAACAAAAACAAGAGGGAATAACCAGGGAAATTCTGAAAAGGAAGAGTAATGGGGGTGTTACCAGATGTTAAAGAATATTATTAAGCCTCAATAATTAAAGCAGTGTTATATTGCTTATGAATAAACACATCAATAGAACCACATTAAAATTCCAGAAATAGGCCCAAATGCATATGGAAATTTACAAAATGAAAAAGATAGCATTTTAGACAGTAATGAAAAGATTGTTTATTAAAATGAAATCACGTTATGACATTTTGGTAGCAATCTGGACTAAAGTTTTCTTCCATGTCTCATTTTTATACTAGGGTATATTTCAATGAGTAAAAAAATAGAAATAAAGCTATGGAAGTAGTATAGAAATCATTGTTAAAAATGTTGTAATCTCAGAATAGGGAAGGCCTTTCTAATAATAATGAAAATCCCAGAAGCCATAAGGGAAATGATAGAAACTTTCTACTACTTAAACATAGTAACACCAATGAAAACGAAAGACAAAATTCATCATAACTCAATTCAAACCTCAAGTTTGGTAAAAGCTATTTGTAACTGAGACAAAGTCTAATTTCCTTAATATGCGGAACACTTCTACGAATTGGAAAAATAGGGACCAACAAATAAATAGAAAAAAAATTAAAGTATTATAAAAAGATAGCAAAGAAAAGACAATTTGAATTTTTGATATATGGGGAGAGATCCTAAACCAAACTGTCTCTTTAATAAGAGAAATGAAGAATAAATAAATCTATAGTGAGATGCTATTTGTCACATTCCAGGTTACCAAGGATACAAAAGGTTAATAGTTAATCTGTGGATGAGGGTGAGAAGAAAAGCTACTCCAGTTTGTCGTTTGTGAGAATGTAAATTAGCATAATCCCTGTGAGGGATAAGGTGCATGAAGATTACACAGCACATACCTTAATACCCAGCAATCCCACCCCTGCAACCTATTCAATTGTGTACCAAGTGAAAGGATTATTCATTGCAGCAATCCTGTTTTAATAGCAGAATATTACAAAAACATCAAAATGTTTATCAATAGAGAACTAGGTAATGAAATTATCGTACATCACACTATGGATACAATGTAGCTATAAAGCATAAGGAGAAAAGTCTATATATGGGGGTATGGAAAGACCACCATGATTTAAAAAGAAAATGGAACAAGGTGTATAACATCGAGGTATTACTCGTGTAAAAAATGAATGAAGAATGTATATGTGATAGTTGACTAATATTTAGAAAGCACTTCCTATCCACTCTTGTCAAAATCTCCCTGTAATATCGTCATTCCTTTCCCTAGACCATAAGCAATATAGCAGTCTTGTTTACTGCTTTATCTTCAGCACCCAGCACGGGATTGGGGCTTTTCGTTTCTAAATTTGGCATTTATTTTTCGCTTTATTAAATTGTGTTGTCAGAATATAAACTGAAGTACTTTTTCTCTTTGGAATTGAATGAATATTTTTATTTGGCTAATACGTGATTACATTTTTTGGTAAAACTTTCTTGAATAAGGAGAAATAGCAAGTACTTGGATTGGAAGAATCAAACCATAAATATGTCAATTATCACTAAGTTAATCTACACATTTAATGCATGATATGGTTTGGCTGTGTCCCCACCTGATTCTCATTTTGAATTATAGCTCCCACACTTCCCACCTGTTGTGGGAGGGACCCCGTGGGAGATAATTGATTCACAGAAGCAGTTTCACCTGTAGTGTTCTCATGGTAGCAAGTAAGTCTCACGAGATCTGATGTTTTTATAAGGGGTTCCCCCTTTCCCTTGACTCTCTCTCTCTCTCATGCCCGCCGCCATGTAAGGAAGGCCCGTTGCTGTTCCTTTGTCTTATACCATGAATGTGAGGCCTCCTCAGCATGTGGAACTGTGAGTCAATTAAATCTTTTTTTTTTTTTTTATAAATTACCCAGTCGCAGTATGTCTTTATCAGCAGCATGAGAACAGACGAATACAATGCAATACCAATTTTTTTAAAAAAGGTAAGCTAATAGAATGACGTCAGAAAGAGACTAGCTGACGCTAAATGTTTACTGATGAAATGAAGGGTTCTTTATGAAAGGATGAAAAAACCTGAAGCTCAGATAGGTTAAGTAACTTGACTCCCATCACACAACCAGTTTATGGAGGAGTCTCACACGGAGATACAGTATCTTTGGAAGTATACAACCCTGCTCACTCACACATACAACTCATCCTATTAGTTACCTGTGAAGAAAAGAACTGGCCCAGGGGCCAGGGGTAAAGGTCAGACTTCTGCTACATGCACTTTCATATATTTTTGAATTTCAAAATATGTAAATATGTTATCTATTCCTAAAGTACATTAAAAATATAACTCACGCTTAAGGAATGTTAACGGGTAGAGACACCAGAGGCAAGCACAAAATTCTTTTAAAAAATAAATAATATGAATACATTCTGTAATTATGTGGTTAATGACTGTTACAAAAAGGATGATTCTTGAAATACATCTTGAGATACTTAGGATTTGAAAATACCAGACTAAGACAAAACTTCAAATACAATCACAAGAGCTGGGACTAGAAAGTTGCGAGAGAGGCAGTGTGCTGACTTTCAGTTCTGTTTCTTGCAGAGGGCCTCTCTGGGTAATTCTTCTGAAGATGGTATATTAATATATAGGCACCTAACTCAATTATTTAAAAGTATAAATATAGTCTCTAACAATATTAAAAGCAGTCTTTCCATCTGTGGGCAATGAAAACAAACCATAACCGAAAATGCAAGTGGAAAGACTTTACTAAATGCACAATAATCCCATATGGGCTCATAAGTAAATCCCGATCCATATTAATAAAATGTTCAAAGTGACTCAGGAAACTTAAAATGGTGGGTAAAGATACAATCAGCAAATGTAAATAAAAAGAAGGGAGAATTTATCAAAATTACATAAAATGCAATTTTGAAAATATTAAATGAGAATAGAATTGCTTTAAAATTATAAACTAAACAATTTCTTAATAAGCCTTTATGTAATAACTAACCTGACATCAGAATACCTGAAGAAAACATTGCAGAAACTGAAATGGAAAACATATACAACAGCAACAGGAGGGAAAGAATTAAGAAATCAGAATTTGTCCTTGGAATATTATGTGTGTAAAAGTTGTCCCTACGTAGCAGTCTAAATAATACAGCAAAATATTAATATATTCCAGTCAATAAATAATATATTAAAAGCTATACTCGGCAAAAAAATTTTATTTTTAAAAGCCTCTGGAACATTTTACAAAAATGTTACACAGTAGCCAAAGAGAAATACTCAATTCCAAAGAAGAAAAGTACTTCAGGTCATATTCTGAAACCACAATTTAATACTGGGAAAAAATAAATGCTAAATTTAGAAACAAAACCCCTAAAGTATTTGACTCTTTTTTTCTTTTATGAGGAAGTCTTGCTCTGTCACCCAGGCTGGAGTGCTGTAGTTTGAGCTCTGCTTACTGCAGCCTCCACCCTCCAGGTTCAAGTGATTTCTTGCTGTGGCTTCCGAAGTAGCTGGGACTACAAGAGCACGCCACCACATCTGGCTAATATTTGTATTGCTTAGTAGAGATGGGGTTTCACCATGTTGACCAGGCTGGTCTTGAACTCCTGACCTCAAGTGATCTGCCCACTTCAGCCTCCCAAAGTGCTGGGATTACAGGTGTGAGCCATCACGCCCAGCCATATTTGACATTTTAATAACATTATTTTCTGACAAACTCTTGGGGCCAAAGGAGCTTACAGATCACAATTGCGGAATATTTTTAAAATAAAGGTGATAGCATGATCTCAAATTTTTTTTTACTTCAAAAAATAAATTTCAAATTTAATATTCACATTCATACGTTATGTAAAATTCTGTGAACACAAAAAAATTCATGAGAATTAAAAGGTAAATATATGAATTAGGAAACAAAAATGGTATGATTGCTTGCAGCCCATTCTTGGGGAAAAATAATTGAACCATTGACTTTCCCATTCAAAAGAAAAGAAAGTGCAGCACAATCAGGAAAACATTAGATATGAGAAATGAAAAAATAAATGCTGATGAAGTTAAAGAATTTTAAGAGAATAATTTACTGTTTCTCTTAATTCTATGTTAATAAATCTAGAGAGATAAAATATATGAAAATTACACTATTGAAAATGGACCAAAGAAGGGAAAGAAAACATAAAACACAAAAATGTAAATAAGCAGAGGTCAAAACTCATGAGATTGTCTAAGAACTATAGCTAGGGAAAAAATCACCACCCGGCTCTGATAACTGCAATAGTTAAACTTTGTTAAACCCAACATGGAACATCTAATGTTTATGGGAAATAATCCCATCAAAAGAGCCAAGAGAAAGTTCTGCTTTCTGTTTCTTGTCATGAAACTATGTGACTTTGACACCAAAACTTGTCAAATACAGCACAAAACTAAAGACTAGTATCCAAAGATACTAAAAAAGCAATATATCAAAATAACCACAATACGACTCCAGTATTATTCCAAGGGGTACAGATATGGTTGCTGAGGAGGAAATTTTTTTGGTATAATTTCTTATAGTTAAATTCAAAAATAAAAACTGTGTAATTATTCTGATAGGAAAAGCCTTTGATGTAATTCCATCTTTGTTCCTGATAAAACTCCATGTATTGTTTAGTAAAAATGCCAAACACCTCAAATTAATTTAAAAAAAAAAACCTCAAAAACTTCAAACAATACTTCAGATGCCTTTTTGAGCCTCTTAAATCTAATTTCCAGTCTGTTGGAAATAGAAATGATAAAGCAGTAAGTTAAATATCACCTAGGAAAAACAATCAGATAAATTCAGATTTCTGAAACATATGAAAGTCAATTTATAAATATACAAATATATACATAGAGCAGTTATATCAATGTATATGATTCTCAGGTGGTCAGTGATGAAGCATTTTTAGAAATGAGAAAATTATTGCCCTATCACCACTGTTTTTTTATCACATTTTCTTGCAGATACTAGCCAATCCAATTAAGCAACACACAAAAAAAGGAGGCAAAAATATTTAAAACAAGAAAGAAAAAAAAATATTTTCAGACGTTATGTAAGAGGTAACAATTAAGGCTGATTCCCTGCAGGCTCCTAGAAAGCTCTGTGGAAAGCAGATATGTCTGTGGTGATGGTCATAGGTGCATTGTCAGCTGCAGCTTCAAAGCTTGATTCCAGTATATTTATCCCATGATTAGACAAGCTGATATCTCCTTAAGCATGCAGTTTAAAGATTTATAGCTCAAGACCTGGTGTTACTCTCTCAGAATCTGAGGTTCAACTCTGCTAGACCCCACTTTCTCTCCTAGAATAAAAAGGCAATAAAAGACCTATTCACCTGATACTCCTGCTGGCTCTAGGATCCCTCAGTAAAAGCTATACTAACAGTCTTGGTGGAAATCCAAGAAAATAAAAATAAAACTGTTATATACATAATAAGAGTTTAATGAGATTTTAAATTATTACAAAGCCATTCGCTTTTCTATATACAATCATCAGAGATTAAAAGAATCAACATACATGCAATAATATAAATATGTAGCCTGTGAAAATGAAGCAAATGCAGATGATACTGATGATCCCTGAGAATTGTCCAAGACATAGGAGTCAGTCATAATCTCATCAGCCACAGACGTTGTTCACAAATGCCAGCTGGGCAAGCAGCATCTGACTGGGCGAGGAACATGACAAGAGGCCAGAGGTAGAGAAGCCAGATAACCTTAACTCTTCTCTACACTGTAAGGGTATCAGAGCCACCCTTCTCCTTCCTGTCCTCGTGTAGAAATTCCATCTTGGACCTAAGCTGGGTTGGAAGAAGTGAAACCTGAGGAAACTGAGCATTATTTTTTTGTAGGAGAGTCTGAGCGCAGATTACATGTACTGAGGGATGCTCAAAACTGCCAAAGCAAAAGGCAAACCTACTTAAAGTGTGGAACTAGACTAAGCTGTACGTCAGACTGAACATTACTTGTTTTATTCCTACAAGGGATGAAGACATGAAGAAGACCAGACTAGATTCATTGTATAGAATAATTGAGTTTACATTTTCTTTGAACATCTGGATTTTACAGTGAGTTGTTTGTTACCAGAGAGGCAATGACAGATTTTTTTTAAAGATGCAGACAAAATCGGAAAGGAAATACTAAATGCCAGAATTTTAACATGATTTTCTCAAGATTGATTAGGTTTTCAGAGACCTTTCTCTTCTTAATTTTCACGTCTGTATTTTGGAAATTATAAAAAGTAAACAGACAAATTAGCACACAAAAAGGAAAACTGAAAAAATAATAGGTGAGAATTTTTAAGGCATGCTATATGCCAGGTAGCATGCTAAGTCCTTAGTATTGTTAACTTATTAAATCTTCCCGTCAACATCATGGGTTCTCTTGTTACCCCTATCTTACCGAATTGAGACTTGGGAAACACGAAGTAACCTGGCCATTGCCATAAAGCTGGGTAATACTGAAGCATCAATTAGAAGCCAGGCAAGCTAACTTCAAAGCACCTAAATGTAAGCAACATATTCTGCTTCCCACAAGGTACTATAGGTCTTCCATTAGATGAACTCAGCCTGGGTGTTGTACTTTTTCTCCCCGTCATCATTTGTATAAGCAAACCTGGAAGAAGTAGTAAACTGAAAATTCTTCAAAACTGGGTGAATGTTTCTGGTGGTCTCATTTGGAAATCTCAAGTGCACTTTATACACTTAAGAATTATCCACAAAATGAACATTATGGAAATTATCTGTGGACAAATTTTCGAGGAAGGGGAAGCCTAATGTCATATATATTTTTTCCCTTTTATCTACCAAATAGCATTGCTGGCATTTCATAGAATTATAAAATATCAGATCTACAAGAAAGATAAGATCCCATCTAGTCTACCATAATTAGTCACTGTAAGTTATTTTGTTAAAATTTGTTTAACAGCTCCTAGAGCACTGCTGGTAGCATATTAGACACATAGTATGATTTGTTGCTATTATATAAGTAACTCCAGTCTTTTGTATTGATTACTTATTATCACAGATCCTCTTGGCCTCTTCTTTAGTGTTTACTTAAACAGTTCATTTATTGATCATCTATGTTATCACCTATTATAGGAGACACACAAATAAGATTACCTTCAGAAACTTGTAAAATAGTAGTGAAGATTAGACACACAAATCCTCTAGCGCGGAAGGTATTGCTGTAAATAACTATGAAAAGTGTGTTATTTGTGCTGGGAGAGACCCTTTCTGGTTGGAGAATAAAGGAAGCTTCATGAAAAAAGTCCCATTTAAATTAAATCCTTAAATAAGGGTGGGATTTCAATTATAAGAAAGTGGGAGAACCCATGCTTGCAATAGTATGAAGGATTGGATATCAATATCCCCAAAGATTTGAGTTACCCAGGTTGGTTGTGATGAAGATGGATGAGTAGAATGAGAGCAGGCTAACAACTTAGATTGGAACCCAGTATTGAATATCCCCTAATGCCCAATGAGGAAATTAGCACTTTATTCATTAAAAACAGGATGCCATTGGATTCTTTTTGATGAATATCACAAGTAGAGATTTAAGCTTGTGACTATGTACTGTTTTGATTGTAGATTAAATAAGCTGGATGTAGAAATATAAGCCAGAACGCTAATACAGCAGTTAAGATGAGGACTTGAACGGGGAAGGTGGTCCTAGAAATGGAATGAGAGAGGATGAAAGTAGAATCACCTCCATGGATCTTAGTGACAGATTGTGAGAAAGGAAAGAAAGCAAATGCCAGGATTTCGAGTGTGGATGCTCAGAGGAATTGTGGTATAATGGAGGGAAAAAAGAAAAATATTCAGGATCAGGGACTAGAGAAATTAACTTTCATTTTTACATGAAGAATTTGAAATAGCTGTGGTACTTCAAGATAGAAATGTGTTACAGGTGGTAGGAAATAGCATCATACAACGGGAAAGAATGGTTATCTTGGGAACTATACCTTTTGGTGTCGTTCACATTGTATGATAGTCAGTGTTAAAATGATCAGGCGACATAAGGTAGATTTAGAGAAAGCCAGCAAGTTGTGGACAAAACCTTGGGCAATGCCTACTTTTTTTTAAAAGGCAACAATAGGATTAGGAACAAGTAAGAAAAGAGAAATGACTGAAGACTGAGAACGAATATTAGAAATAATAGCTGCAATAAGAGGAAATGGAAATTTAAAAACAGGATTGACCGACAATTCCAAATGCTGTGGAATTTTTAAGGAGCAGCAGCGGGTTGGGGGTTGTTGAAAGAGGGAAGACTTTGAAAGGAGCATGGGGATTAATGTTGAAAAACACCCATCATTATTAAGAAATAGAGTAGGCTATTTGGGAAAGAAGCCAAAATGCAAAGGTTTGAGTCATCAGTTATATTGCTGTCTGTTTCCTCCATCCTGTATCTTGTTTTGTGCACTGAAGATTTTCATGGATGCTAATCATTATAAACAAATTTTTACTTAGATATTAATGGCTAACAATGCCTGCCAATTTTATTTTGTCTGGGAAACACATTTCAAAGGTGATTTCAATATTTCAAGGAAAACAATGGTAAATAATTATTTGTTGAGAGGAGATGTACTGAAAATACAGTGGAGATCTAGATTTTAAGGGGTGAAGCATGTGAAATTTAGAAGCCCATAAGATACAAATTATGCCTATTTCACCTACCATATCTATTTAGATCGTATGTACTCAGAATATTCATAGATTAATTATCAGCCATGTCCTTCCAAACACTGAAAATATGGAGCAATTAATTCCCTAGAAAAGGAAAAGTTTGCGTTTTGCATTCTTTTGACTAGATGGAAGTGAAATTCCTGGAGCAGTAAGTTTTCCACTTCAGAAAAAATAAGTTATTAATTGAACTATTAATTTACACAGGAATACTTTATCTTATGGAATATTCAGTAGAGATTTTTCTTGAAACCTTGATTCTGTATTAAGGTGATTTTAAGTTTCCAGGTAATTACTGAAGCTTCAAAAACAATGAATAAAACTTATATAATTTACCCTTGAAGATAAATTTAGACTTTAATTGTGTATGTATGTGGAGTGTGTGTGTGTTTGGAGATGACAGGGTATTTATAAAAATGAAGTGAGTTGAAAAGTGAATATACTTAAAGAAGCTATTTCTTTATAAAGAGATTTTCAGTGTACTTTTATACCTTTACAAAAGGACAAGTTAAAAAACATTAAAATATTCGCAAAGAAAAATAATAGAGTTCACATTGAATTTCAGAAATCAATTTTTTAATGTCTTCCACTGCTTTCTAGAAAATAAATGCAAGTCGATACTCATCTCGACTTCTGTTTTAATTTTCATTATTTTAAATTGGGAAAAACAAGGGATGTATATATTATTTAATGATGCATTAGAGAAATAAAATAGTTTTTATTTTAAAAGGCAAAACCAAAATTAAGTGGTGAGTTAATCAGATATGAACATTATAATCCAGTAGAAATAAATCTTATATACCATATACTGTTATTTTGTCCTAAGGTTTAAATACATTTTAAGGTTTCAATTAATATTTTTCTTTGATTTAGACATAAGACATGCCTGGAAGATAATGTGCTTATTTTCGTCTTTATTGAAGTATAATGTGATAACATACAATTTATCTACTTTAAGTTTGATAAGTTTATTAACAAATGTGTAATTACTGCCACAATTATGATATAGAACATTTTCCTCATCCCAGTATTTTCCACATGTACATTTGCAGCTAATGCCTTCCCTCTACATGTGGCTCCTGACAAGGGGCCTCTGTTCTCTCTACAGTGCATTCCTTTTTGTCTGGCTTCTTTCACTTAGCATATTTTTGAACCTTTTCCATGTCTTTGCTTATGTCAGTAGTTCATTCTTTCAATTGCTGAATGATATTCTATTGAGATATATATATATATATAAATGGAATATATATAAAAATGAAATATATATATAAATGGAGTGTGTGTATATATATATATAAATGGAGTGTGTATATATATCCATGGAAATATATATATATAGCAATGGAATCAATGATATATGTATATAAGGAGAATCTCTCTCTCTCACACACACACACAACAATTTGTTTATTCTTTACCCTGATGATTGATGCCTAAGCTATTTTTACATCAATGAATGCTTCTGTTTTCCTTGAACAAATATCTAGGATGAAGATTGGTGGGATATATGGCAGGTGTTTGATGATAAAAAATGTTCAAATTGTTTGCTAAAGTATCTTTACTATTTGCTTTCCCACAAGCAATCTATGAAAGTTTCAGTTGCCCCCCTTCCCTGCCAACACTTGGTACTGCATTCATCGTAATTTCAGCTATTCTAGTAGGTGTGGTGGTTTCTCATTGTAGTTGTAAATTACACTTCCCTATTGACTTATGATGTGCCCTTAATGACAACTATTCCATTTGTGTAATTTATTTGATGAAACGTTTCTTCCAATTTATTACCCATTGTTAAAAAGTCAGATTTTTTTTTTTCTTGATATTAACTTGTAAAATCTCTTTACATTTTCTGGACAGCAGTCTTATCTGATATTTGTGTTTTATAAATATCTTCTCCTTAGGTATTTTCTTTTTGGTGCTATTGAAACTGGAATTGATTTCTTTAATTCCATTTTAAAATTGTTAATTGCTAGTGTGAAAAAAATACAATTGATTTTTGCATGTTGATCTTGTACCGTGCAACCTTGCTAAACTTGTTTATTAATTCTAATAGTTTTTTACTATAATTCTTAATTTTTTTATATACAAATATTCCAACATGAATAGAGATAAATTTTATGTCTTCCTTTCTATTCTGTCTTTATTACTGCTCTGGATGTCTTTTACTTCTCTTTCTTGTCTAATTTTTCTGGCTAGAACCTATAGTACAATGTTAAAATGATGAGGACAGAAATTTCTGTTTTGTCCTTGATTTGTGAGAAAATGTTTTATCTTTCACACTATTGATTATTATGTTGTGTTTTTCTCCATAGATGCCCTTTAGTAGATTGAGAATGTTCCCTTGCATGTTTGGTTTCTTAAGTGTTTTCTTTTTTTGATCATGAAAGAGTGTTGAATTCTGGATTCTCTATACTGTTCCATTGGTCTATGAGTCGGTTTTTATGCCAGTACCGTGTTGTTTTGGTTACTATAGCCCTGTAGTGTAATGTAAACTCAGGTAGTGTGATTCCTCCAGTTTTGTTCTTTTGCTTCGGATAGCTTTGGCTATTTTGGGCCTTTTGTGGTTCCATATAAATTTTAGGATTTTGGAGATAGATACGCTTTTGTGTCTATGGAGACAATCACGCGGTTTTTGTCCTATATTCTATTAATATGATATATTACCTTAATTGATTTTCAGATGTGAAACCAACCTCTTATTTCTGGGATAATTATACTTGGTCATGTTTTATAATCTTTTTGTATGTTGGCAGGTATGGTTTGCTACTATTAAAAACGTTTGCATCTATATTCACAAACAATATTGTGCTTTTATATTTATAATGTCTTTAGTTTGGGTGTCAGGATAATACTGGCCTCATAGGATGAGTTGAGAAGTGTTCTCTCGTATTTTTATTTTTATTTTTTAATGTTGCTTTTTTAGATCAGCCAATGATTTTATTTTGTCTATTTTTTAATACGTTTCATTTTTCATAGGTTATTGGGATACAGGAGATATTTGATTAAATGAGTAAGTTCTTTAGTGGTGATTTGTGAGATTCTGGCATATCTATCACCCAAGCAGTTTTTTTTCTCTCTTTTTTTTTTTTATACTTCAAGTTCTGGGATACATGTGCATTACGTGCAGGTTTGTTACATAGGTATACATGTGCCATGGCGGTTTGCTGCACCCATCAACTCATTATCTACATTAGGTATTTCTCCTAATGCTATCCCTCCCCTAGCCCCTCACCCCCTGACAGGCCCCAGGGTGTGATGTTCCTCTCCCTGTGTCATGTGTTCTTATTGTTCAGCTCCCACTTATGAGCGAGAACATGTGGTATTTGGTTTTCTGTCCTTGTGATAGTTTGCTGAGAATAATGGTTTCCAGCTTCCTCCATGTCCCTGCAAAGGACATGAACTCATCCTTTTTTATGGCTGCATAGTATTCCATGGTGTATATGTGCTACATTTTCTTTATCCAGTCTATCATTGATGGGCATTTGGGTTGGTTCCAAGCCTTTGCTGTTGTGAACAGTGCCACAACAAACATGTGTGTGCATGTGTCTTTACAGTAGAATGATATATAATCCTTTGAGTATATATACCCAGTAACGGGATTGCTGGGTCAAGTGGTATTTCTAGTTCTAGATCCTTGAGGATTCACCACACTGTCCTCCACAATGGTTGAACTAATTTATACTCCCACCAACAGTGTAAAAACGCCCCTATTTCTCCACATCCTCTCCAGCATCTGTTGTTTCCTGACTTCTTTTTTTTTTTTCTTTTGAGACGGAGTCTCGCTCTGT
>NW_012114252.1:3339568-3378580 GCF_000951035.1 Colobus angolensis palliatus | reverse complement strand
AAAGTGCTGGGATTACAGGCTTGAGCCACCGCGCCCGGCCCTGTTTCCTGACTTCTTAATGATCTCCATTCTAACTGGTGTGAGATGGTATCTCATTGTGGTTTTGATTTGCATTTCTCTAATGACCAGTGATGACGAGCTTTTTTTTCTTGTTTGTTGGCTGCATAAATGTCTTCTTTTGAGAAGTGTCTGTTTGTATCCTTCGCCCAGTTTTTGAATGGTTTGTTTTTTAAAGAGATTGTCAAGAATGAGCACTAATTATCCTTGAATTGTTTGGTAGAATCACCAGGGAAGCTTTCTGAACTTGGATTTTTCTTATTGGGTAGTGTCTTAAAAATTATTACTGTTACTAACTTCATTTCTCCACTTGTTATAGGACTATTCAGATTTTCTGTTTATTCTTAGTTCAGTTTTGGTAGCTCATGTCTTTCTGCAATTTGTCCTATCATATAAGTTATCTAGTTTGTTAGTATAAGTTCTTTGTAGTATTTCCATATACACGTTTTATTTCTCTGTGGTCAGTAAGGATGTTTCCTCTTTCATTACTGAATTTAGTAATTTAAGTCTTGATGTTTCCTTCTTTAGCTAAAAGTTTGTCAATTTTGCTGATCTTTGAAAGGATCAACTCTTGGCTTTTGTTTTTTCTTTATTTTCTATAGCATTTTTGTATGCTCTTTCGTTTATTATAATTTTTATCTTTCTGCTTGCTTTGAGTTTCAGTTGCTCTTATCTAGTTTCCTAAAACGTAATAATAGGTTGTTTGAGCATTTTTTCTTTTTTTGAGACAGGGTCTCTCTCTGTCACCCAGACTAGAGCAAAGTGGGTCCCCGATTACTGCAGCTTCGATCTTCTGGGCTCAAGCAATCCTCCCATCTCAGCCTGCCAAGTAGCTGGGACTATAGGCACGCCTCACCCAGCTAACTTTTGCATTTTTTGTAGAGACAGGGTTTCAGCATGTTGCCCAGTCTTGTCTCCAACTCCTGGATTCAGGTGATCCATCCACCTCTGCCTCCCAAAGTGCTAGGATTACAGGCGGGAGTCACTGCACCCAGCCTCTTTCTTCTTTTCTAATATAGGCATTTATCACCATAAATTTCCCTCTGAGCACTGCTCTATCGTAATCCCATAACTTTTGGTATGTTGCTTTTAAATTTTTATTCATCTAAAAGCATTTTTCTAATCTAATCTTCTTTGTGATTTCTTCTTTGACTCATTTGTTATTTTAGGGATATATTGTTTCATTTCTACATATTTGAGAACTTTCCAAATGACTTTGTTACTGATTTCTAATTGTAGTTTTATTTTTAATTTTTCTTCTCTTTGTCTATTTCTCCCTTCAACAACGTCAGTCTTAGCTTCCTCAATTTTGGGGGTCTATTGTTACATGAATATGTGATGCCTCTGCTTATTTTCCCCCCTCATTTTTGTTTTTAATCTGGCCTTCTAGAGTTGTTCTGGTCCTCACTATCAGAGATTGTGTCTTCTGGGACCAAAGTTTTCAGCTTTTGTTGTTGCATCTCTGTGCGATTTGGAGATTGCTTTCACTTTACCAGGAGCCTGTGAGTTTGTCCTGCTTTCAACCATGACCTATTGTATTAGTTTGTTTTCACACTGCTGATAAAGATACACCCAAGACTAGGCAATTTACAAAAGAAAGAGGTTTATTGGACTTACAGTTGCACATGGCTGGGGAGCCTCATAATCATGGCAGAAGGCAAAGAGGATCAAGTCACATCTTATGTGGATGGCAGCAGGCAAAGAGAGAGCTTGTAGAGAGAAACTCCGGTTTTTAAAACCATCAGATCTCATGACACTCATTCACTATCACAAGAACAGCACAGGACAGACACGCCCTAGGATTCAGTCATCTCCTACTGGATCCCTCCCACAACACGTGGGAAATATGGGAGCTACAAGATGAGATTTGGGTGGGGATACAGAGCCAAACCATATCATTCTGCCCTGGCCCCTCCCAAATCTCATATCTTCACATTTCAAAACCAATTATGCCTTCCCGACAGTTCCCCAAAGTCCCAACTCATTTTAGCATTAACTCAAAAGTCCACTATCCAAAATCTCATCTGAAACAAGGCAAGTCCCATCCACCTATGAGCCTGTAAAATCAAAAGCAAGTTAGTTCCTGGATACAGTAGGGATACAGGCATTGGGTAAATACAGCCATCCTAAATGGCAGAAATTGACCAAAACAAAGGGGCTACAGGCCCCATGCAAGTCTGCAATCCAACAGGGCAGTCAAATCTTAAAGCTCCAAAATGATCTCCTGTGACTCCATGTCTCACATCCAGGTCACGCTGATGCAAGAGGTGGGTTCCCATGGTCTTGGCAGCTCCACCCCTGTGACTTTGCAGGGTACAGCCTCCCTCCAGGCTGCTTTCATAGACTGGCGTTCAGTGTCTGGGGCTTTTCCAGGCCCACAGTGCAAGCTGTCAGTGGATCTATCATTCTGGGGTCTGGAGGATGGTAGCCCTTTTCTCACAGCTCCACTAGGCAGTGTTCCAGTAGGGACTCAGGGGCGGGGGCTCCTACCCCACATTATCCTTCCACGCTGCTCTGGTAGAGGTTCTCTATGAGGACTCTGCCCCCAGAGCAAACTTCTGCCTGGGCATCCAGGCATTTCTATATATCTTCTGAAATCTAGGTGGAGGTTCCCAAACCTCAATTCTTAACTTCTGTGCACCCACAGGCTCAACACCACATGGAAGCTGCCAAGGCTTGGGGCTTGCACCCTCTGAAGCCATGGCCCAAGCTCTATTGTTGGCACTTTCTCACCATGGCTGTAGCAACTGGGACGGATCACCAAGTCCTTAAGCTACACACAGCATGGGGACCCTGGGCCTAGCCCATGAAAACACTTGTTCCTCCCAGATCTTCAGGCCTGTGATGGAATTAGTTGCTGTGAAGACCTGACATGCTGTGCATACATTGTCCCCATTGTCTTGGGGATTTACATCCTATTTCCCGTTACTTTTGCAAATTTCTGCAGCTGGATTGAGTGTCTTCTTAGAAAATGGGATTTTCTTTTCTATCACATTATCTGGCTGCACATTTTTTGAATTTTTATGCTCTGCTTCCCTTATAAAACTGAGTGCCTTTAACAGCACCCAAGTCACTTCTTAAGTGCTTTGACTGCTTAGAAATTTCTTCTGCTAGATACCCTAAATCATCTCCCTCCAGTTCAAAGTTCCACAAATCTTCATGGCAGGGGCAAAATGCTATAAGTGTCTTTGATAAAACATAACAAGAATCAACCTTTGCTCCAGTTCCCACCAAGTTTCTCATTTTCATCCGAGACCACCATAACTTGGACTTTATTGTCCATATCAGTGTCAGCATTTTGAGCAAAGCCATTCAACAAGTCTCTAGGAAGTTCCAAACTTTCCCACATTTTCCTGTCTTCTTCTGAGCCCTCCAAACAGTTCCAGACTCTGCCTGTTACCCAGTTCCAAAGTGCTTTGACATTTTAGGATATCTTTTCAGCAATGCCCCACTCTACTGGAACCAATTTATTTTATTAGTCCATTTTCACACTGCTGATAAAGACATACCCGAGACTGGGCAATTTACAAAAGAAAGAGGTTTATTGGACTTACAGTTACACATGGCTGGAGAGGCCTCACAATCATGGCAGAAGGCAAGGAAGAGCAAGTCACATCTTACTGTCACATGGATGGCAGCAGGCAAAGAGAGAACTTGTGCAGACAAACCCCCGTTTTTAAAACCATCAGATCTCGTGAGACCCATTACTCTCATGAGAATAGCATGGGACAGACATGCCCCTGTGATTCAGTCTTCTCCCACTGGTTCCCTTCCACAAGATGTGGGAATTATGGGAGCTACCAGATCAGATTTGGGTGGGGACACAGAGCCAAACCATATCACCTGTGTTCCAAAATTTCTTTCTCCGGTTGCTCCCCAGAGAGCGTGGCTCTGTGTGTATATGTAGCCTTCTTGAGAACCAGGGTTGACTATTGTTCTAGCTGGCATGTCTTTGACTATATTGTTCTCTGATCTCCCTGTTAAGATTCTGGCTGATCCAACTCTATTGTATCACACCATCTATTAGGCTCTACTAATTGCTAGCTGATTTTACGATTTTTGACAATTATCTGGAGGCATAAATTACTCCAGAGTTGGATCCAAATAAAGTGGAACCCCTTGGTATCACACCCAGCTGTTAGGCTGTACTGATTGGCAGCTGGTCAGTGCTCTTATCTTTCATTTTTTCTTTCCTTTGCTTGTTTTCTTTCTCATTCTCTTTATTTTCTAGCTACTTGAAGTAGAAGCTTACATCAATTTTAGACCTTTTTGTTTCTATATAAGTGCATGATTCTACACATTTTCCTCAATTCTCTTCTTCGTCTATATTTCCCAAATTTTAAGATACTGTGCTTTCATTTCAAGTTTGTTCAAAATATTTTCTAACTTATCTTAATTGTTTCTTTGAAACTGGTCATTTAGAATTATACTGTTTAATTTTCAGCTATATGGGGGATTTTCCAAATAGCTTCTGGATTTGATTTATAGTTTAATCTGATTTTGATCAGAAAATATACTACATATAATTCAATTATTTTAAATTTGTTATGAGTTGTTTGATGACCCTGGTATATGATCTATCTTTCGAATATTCCACACGCATGTAAAACAAGTGTGTATTCTGTTGATGGGTGGAGTATTTTATAACATCAATTATGTGTCGTCGGTTGATAATGTTCAAGTATAATGTATCTTACTGATTTTTGTCTGTTTTATAAAACAGTAGAGCATGTTGAAATTTATAAACATAATTGCAGATTTATCTAGTTCTACTTTCTGCTTTTGCTTAATATGTTTTGATGTTCTATTATAAAGTGAATATTATTAAGTGAATATTGGATGTTCTTAGTTAATAGTTTTTCCTTCTTGATGAATTAACTTTTTATCATTATAAAATATCTCTGTTTATTGTTGATAGTATTTCTTTCCCCCCCCAAATTCTTCTTTTTTTAATAGTAATATCATGATTACATCCATGTTTCAAAGTTTATTCATGGTATATCTCTTTTTCATCCTTTGCTTTTAATCTATATGTGTCTTTATACTTAAAATATGTTTTGGAAAGAATATAAGGTTCTTGGTTACATATTCAGTTTGAAGGTCTGCCTTTCTTTTGAGTATTAAGACTACTTATATTTGATGTAAATATTGATGTTGCTGGGTTTGAATGTTCCATCTGCTGTGTATTTTCTGTTTGTCCCTTCTATGGTTTGAATGCATGTGTTCCCCCAAAATTCACATGTTGAAATTTCATCCTAATTGTGGTGGTATTAAGGGGGTGGGTCTTTTGGGAAATGAATTTAAGTCATGAGGGTTTCGCTGCCATGACAGGGGTTAACCTTCACGGGTTTTAGAGACCTACCTGATTCTTCCATCTTTTCAGCCATGTAAGAATACATAATCTGTCTCTTTTTGCCTTCTTCCACCACTTCAGAACACAGCAGGAAGACACCATCTTGCAAGCGAGGAGCAGCCCTCAGCAGACACTGAATCTACTGGTGGTGACTTGATCTTGGACTTCCCAGCCTGCTGAACTGTGAGAAATCAATTTATTTTTTAAATGAATTAATCAGTCTCAAGTAATTTTCTTTCAGCAGCACAGACTGAGAGTGCTTAATATGTTATTTGCTCTCCTTTTTCTTTCTTCTATTATGGTAATTGTTTTCTTCTGTTATTTCAGTGTGTATCCGCTGTTGAATTACTTGCTATATCTCTTAAAATATTTTCGCTAGTGATTGTTATAGTTATATATATGTATATGTATACACACATATACATATAAATATATATCTTCACATTGTTACAGTCTATGTACAATAATACTACAGTTGATCCTTGAAAAACACTGGTTTGAATTGTGTGGATCCACTTATATGTAGATTTTTTTTGATCAAACATGGATAAAAAATATAATGTTCTCTAGAGGTGAAACCCATATATACAGAGGCTTGACTTTTCAGATAGGCAGGTTCCACAGGGATGACTGTGGGACTTGATATGTGTAGATTTTGGTACATGTGGGGGTCCTGGAACCAATCCCCCTTGTATAATGAGTAACAACTGTATATCTTTTCAGGTGTAGAATCAGAATCTCACACTGTATTTTCCTACTTCTCTTTGTTCTTTGAAGTATTATATATTTTAATTTTAGATATGTTATATACCCCACAATATATTGTTATTATTTTTGCTTTAAACAGTAGATGATTTTAATAAACAAAAGATGTTTTTCTATGTTTTCTCACACATATACCATTTCTAGCATCACTCATTATTTTTTGTGAATCCACACTTTCATCTGGTATCTTTTTTCTTCCTTCATGAAGTACTACTTTATCTTGCAGTGCAGAAGAGCTGGAAGAATTCTGGAGGTACGTATTCTTATCTTTTGTTGAATCGAAAAATGTCTTTATTTCACTTCCATTGTTGAATGACATTTATGTATATATGCTGGACATAGAATTCTGCTTTTATTTTTTCCATCTCAGGATTTTGAGGAAGTCTTTCCGTTATCGTCAGGCTTCCATGGTTTGTGACTAGAAGACTGCCATAATTCTTTTGTCATATTTATATAATGTGCCATTTCTTTTGGCTGCTTTAAGGATTCCCTTTATGTCTCATTTGCACAATTTGGTTATGATGTGCTTTAATGTCATTTATGCTTCTGTTTGGGGTTCACTGGCACTGTTAGATGATTGAAAACATAGTTTTTAACAGTTTTATAAAATTTTGGCTGTTATTTATTCAAGTACTTTTTCCTCTTTTTTCTTCTCCCTCTGGAATTGCAGTTATACAAACTTTTTGTCATTTGATATATTCCCATAGGTCATTGATGTTCTGATCATATTTTTAATATGTCTTCTTTCTTTACACCATTTGGAATAATTTCTAATTCCTGCTCAATTCACTATTTATCTCCTGTTAAGTCCAGTGCATTTTTCATTTATATGTTGAATTATTCATCTTTAGATATTCTATTGTAGTTGTTTTTACATGTCCCATTTCCCTCCTAATTATGTTCCTGGTTCCTTTATATCCTTGAGCATGTTCATAAGACATATGCTAGCTGTTTTAATGTGTATTTATTTTCTATTATCTTCACTTTATGGATCATTTTTGTTTCTTCTAGTTATGAGTAATATATTCTTTGTTGCATATGTGATAATTTTGGACTGATGCTGAACATTGTGCATTTTACATGGATAGATGATGGATTTTGTTATGTTTCTTTTAAGAATGTTGAACTTTGTTCTGGCATGTGATTAAGAAACATGTTAATTAGTTGGACCTTTTCATAGTTTCTTATGGCATTCTGAGGAGCATTTAGTCTGAGAATAACTTAGCCTCACTTATGAGACGACTCTTCTGAGGACTCTGCTGAGTGGCCCATATGTTACAAAAGATCTCCACTTTCACTGGTAAGAACATAACAGTGAAAGCTGTGAGGATTGTTTACTATGCCTCTTTCTAGTCATTCTTTTCTGGCCTTAAGTGATTTCCTCTCATTCATATATTGACAAAGGTTTAGCCAGAAACTCAAAGAGGGTTATTTCTATGTGGATCTCTGAAAACCTATCTCTCCAGTCCTTTACTTTTGTATTCTGCCACAAAAACTCTAGACATATCAGCCTCTGCAACATCCAATCTTGTTCTGTTCGATTCAGTTTACGTCTGCTAAGTTCTGCTTGAATTGCCTCTCTGTGTGAACAGACAGCCCATAGAATGGGAGAAAATTTTTGCAATCTATCCATCTAACAAAGGTCTAATTTCCAGAGTCTACAAGGAAGTTAAACAAATTTGCAAGAAAAAAAACATTAAAAAGTGGGCAAAGACATGAAAAGATACTTCTCAAAAGAAGACACTTATGCGGCTAACAAATATATGAAAAAAACTCAACATTGCTGATCATTAGAGAAATCCAAATCAAAACCACAATGAGATACCATTTTATGCCGGTCAGAATGGCTATTACTAGAAAGTCAAGAAGTGAGATGCTGGTGAGGTTGCAGAGAAAAAGGAATGGTTTTACACTGTTGGTGGAAATGTAAAGTAGTCCAGCCATTGTAGAATACAGTGTGGCAATTCCTCAAAGATCCTAGAAGCAGAAATACCATTTGACCCAACAATCTGATTAGTGGGTATATACCAAAAGGAATATACATTATTCTATTATAAAGACACAAGCATGGATATGTTCTTTGCAGCGCTACCCACTATAGTAAAGACAATGGAATCAACCCAAATGCCCGTCAATGATAGACTGGATAAAGAAAATGTGGTACATATACACAATGGAATACTATGCAGCCTTAAAAAGGAATAAGATTATGTCCTTTGCAGGAACCTGGATACATGTGGAAGCTGTTATCCTAAGCAAACTAACTCCAGGACAGAAAACCAAACTCCTCATGTTCTCACTTATAAGTGGCAGCTGAGAAATGAGAACACATGGATATATGGGGAGGGAGGAGGGTAAGCGGGGAACAATATACACTGGGGCCTGTCGATGGGGGCCATGGGGAGGAGGAGCATCAGGAAGAATAGCGAATGGATCCTGGGCTTAATACCTAGGTGATGGGTTGATTTGTGCACCAAAACACAGTGGCACACATTTGTCTATATAAGAAACCTGCATATCCTACACATGAACCCCAGAACTTAAAGGCTAAAGAAAAAAAAACATATACAGAAACTAAAAAAACAAAAAATGAATTGCCTCTCTACTCACTGCAGTCTCAAACTGCCTCTCTGCAGTAAACTGGGGCCATCATTTTCATATATTTTGTCTCATTTTCTAGTTTTTAATGGTGGGAAGGCAATTGCTGTAGCAGTTAATTCTTAGTGAGGCGTAAACCCTGTAACTTATTTGTAAACATGAATTTTTACAATCTAAATAATAATACTCTTTCAAAGTAATGGTAGTGTTCCAACACTGTTAATATTTCAGAATTAAACAGAAATAAAAATAGCTAACATTGATCCAGTGCTCACAACTGCACGACAAAAATTACAGGCATTTTATAAACAAGTTCTAAAGCTAGTAGAATCTTCTTCAAAAGTTGATTAATCATTTCAGAATGTCTTCTATGATAAAAATTCAGTCCTGAAGGTTTTGATTAAGCTACTTATATTTGAGAAGTTAATAAAACATATGGTCAATACAACTCTTTAAGTTTTTGGAAGAAAGATGTGATTATTTTAAACAATTAGACTCCGTAAGAGTTTTCATGTGTATCCTCCCTTCCTTTTGTCCTGGTAAACTCTTACATATGCTTCTAGACTCAACTCAGATTATGTCTTCACCCGCTCAAGCTCCTTTCTACCTCTCTGCGGCTGTGTTCTGTGTCCTCCTCATGTGCTTTCAAAGCTCTCTGTACATACTACCCTTGTGGCACATACCACTCCTCACAACATGCCTGTGTTCTTTTCTGCTCCTTCCATTTCTTTTTTTTTTTTCTTTTTTTTCTCAGTGCAGAATTTCTGGAATATTCAGCCCTCACCAAGTATGACAGATTATATATTTTTAAAAATGTTTGTTTCCTTTTCTTCATTTTCATGCTCTCTGCTTTGTTCTGGTCACTCATCAGCTCTCTTCTGTATTTTGGTAATGAATTTATTAGTGTATTTTTCCCACCTCCATATATGCCCACTTCCTAACCTATTTGACTAAATGATGTTTCGATGGCTCTCCATTATTTCACCTCTGAGTCCAGTTTCTTTAGCACAGTGTAGCACACTTTCATAATTAATCCCTTGACCTACTTTCACTAGTACTGTGAGCTCCTCAAGTACAGAAGTTTTATCTTTGTTTGATTATATCTTTTCCAGCATTGGCACCTGGCATAGTGACTGTAGAAATAGTAGTTAAAGCATCTGGCTTGTGATTCATTTTCCTCTCATTACCAAGTGATGTTCCCAAAGAAAGAATGCAAGTAATCTAGTCTACTTTTCTTTTAAGCATGCTGATAATGATAACTAATGATAATGGCTTGGAAGAGAGTCCTTATCAGTAGAATGCTCTTAGCAAGGTGCCTCTGTTTTAGGATTACATATAATAAATATGAATAGATTTATGAAGCAAGATTCCTTGTAGAATATCATGTAAGCCATTTAATGATTTAACTTAATTATAATAAAATGGAGATAATTAATAACCTAACTGTTCGTTGCTTGCTGAGAAAATAGCTTATGTACCTTACTTAGAGACCCCCTGTGTTACCTTGGATGGGCCAGAGTGCATGTTTAAAATGGAAAATACGTGGGGAACCACATGGATGGCCCAGATCTCTATTTCACATTTGACTCTTAATTGTGTACTTTAAATTATTAGTAAACCTTGATATTAGCTGTGGTAGGCAGAATAATGTCCCATCAAAGATGTCCAGGTACTGAACTCCAGAATATGGGTCTATATTAGGTTACATGACAAAGAGGAACGAAAGCTGCGGCTGAAATTAGGATTGCTCATCTGGTGACCTTGAGATGGGGAGATTATCCTGGAATATCTGGCTGGATGCAATGTAATCATGAGGGCCTTTACAAGTGGAAGAGAAAGACAGAAGAATGAGAACCATAGAAATGGCAACATGAGAAGAATTCAGCCCAACTTTGTTGGCTTTGCATTTGTTTATTTGTGTGCTGTCTATGCTGTTCTTTGAAGATAAAAATAGAACTACCCTATGATTCAGGAAATTAACTCCTTGATATACATTCAAAGGAAATAAAATCACTGTCTTGAAGAGGTAGCTGCATTCCCATTGTTCATTACAGCATCAATTCACATTAGCCAAGAAATGGAAACAAGCTAAGTGTCCATTGGTGAGTGAACAGATGGGTATCTCAAACTTAAAGGATGTATTCAGCCTTAGAAAGAAGAAAATCATGCCCTTTTCAACATCATGGATCAAGTTGGAGGACGTTATGTTAAATGAGAAAAAGTGGACACAGAAAAAATCTTCATGATCTCACTTGTCCGTGAAATCTGATTAAAAAATCAAATTTAGGGCTGGGCGTGGTGGCTCACGCCTGTAATCCCAGCACTTTGGGAGGCCAAGGCGGGTGGATTACGCGGTCAGGAGTTCAAGACCATCCTGGCTAACACGATGAAACCCTGTCTCTACTAAAAAGTACAAAAAAGTTAGCCGGGCATGGTGGCAGGTACCTGTAGTGCCAGCTACTCAAGAGGCTGAGGTAGGAGAATGGCATCATCCTGGGAGGCGGACCTTGCAGTGAGCCCAGAACGCACCACTGCACTCCAACCTGGGCGACAGAGACTCAGTCTTAAAAAAAAAAAAAAAAAAAAAAAAAAAATCAAACATATAGTAACAGGGAGTAGAATAGTAATTACAAGAGGCTAGGGCTTGGGGGAAAAAAGCAAAGATAATTGGTCAAAGAGTAGAAACTTTCAGTTACAAAATACTGTAGACCCAATGTAGATTGTGTTGACTGTAGTTATTAATACTGTACTGTATGCTTGAAATTTGCTGAGAATATATCCATCAGAATTTTCCTTTCAGAAAATCATTTATGCTTATGTTATAAAATGGGAGACAGATTACAACTTTGAAAATTAACCTCAATGACTAATGGTAAAAGAAAATTTGAGGAAGTGTATCACTGGTCAGTATAACTCAATTTAATACATATTAAACATTGTTGATGTTTGAAGCACCTTAGTAAATTCTATGGATGATTTTCTAAAGGACAATCACAAGATAATATTCTGTCCTTCATGAACCTACCACATAGAAGTAGGTAAATATAATAATGTATGACAGTATTTTAGTGTTAAGGAACATTAAAATATAATTACAAAATATTGTGAAAGCACTAAAAAGAAAAATTTTATGTGCTTGAGGGAAACAAGAAAGACTCCATGAAGTGTTCTTTGACTTAGTAAATGAATAATTGCTATAATTTGGAAAGACAAAGGTGGACTGCTGTGTAAAGTTCTGTGGTGAAATTGTGATATAAAGCATAAATACAGACATTGAAGTATCAGGGCATATTTAAGAGGAGTCAAATATTCTATTTTGACTGTATTTTGTAAAGCCAAGCAAAGCCATGTTCTTTACTCAAAAGAGAGTGAGTCAGATGGTGCTGTGCCTTGGATACCATGCCAGGCAGGTGAAATGTATTTCCTGTAGCCAGTGGGGACACATAAAGATGTTTGAACAGGGTACTGCTATGATTACAGTTGTACCTAAAAGGATTCTGTGGGCAGTTGTTGGCAGTTGTATGTAACAGATTAGACATAAATAGACCTTTAGGAAGCTATTACTTTTTTCAAGGAGGAATTTATAAGTAACACCATAAGTATCCTCGACACGTCCATTTATGACCTCTGGCATGCTGATTTTATACATGATCAGTTCTGTGCATTCTCCTATCTGCCCTTTGTAGATATTTGCTTTTCAAGATTTATATTACTTTTAAGTGGTATAATTAAAACCTGAAAATTAAGAAGTAGCCAAAAGAAAAATAACTTTATTCTAAAGTTAGGGTCTAAAGGATCATCATATTATCATTTAAACTCATGTTTACTAAGCATTCAATGGAAGTGTATGAACTCTTGTGACTTTAGAACAAAAATTAACCAAAAGCCAAGCGTCTGCAATAATAAACCAGGACCCTAATATCGTAAGAATAACAAAACCTGTGCTTTCCTGCACCAGCAATACACCTCTTCCATAACAAAAACTTCATTAATAAAGAATATGCTATTTTAATGTATGAATGGAGTTTTAAACTTTCTCATAAAACCCCACTCTTTTCCTTTATTCTCAGGGATATAGTGACCAAATGCTTATTCACTGATGTCAATAATAATAAAGCTAACATTAGAGTATCTCAGCTGTGCTTTAGATACTGCTCTAAGAATTTAAATACATCAAATCATTTCATGCTCACTGCAATTTTATGGGGGAGCATTATTTATTCCAATTTAAAGATTTGGAAATAGCACAGACAGAAGTTAAATAACTTGTCTAAGATCACAGAGATAGTCAGTGGTAGAGTTGAGATTTGAACCCAAGCAGTTAACTTTTCGAGTCCAACTTCTTAACTGCGCTACTATATTGCTTCTCAATAGAGTGTTTTTGGTGACTTACATGAAGGCACAATGTATTAGCCTCGTTTTCCAGCTCCATATTGATGCTGGTCTGCTTCCCTCCCACTTGGCTCATTTGGTGGGAGTAATAACCAGGCATAATAATGTAAATAGAGAGGCCAGGACAGAGGGGGACAGGAGAAAATTAATGTAGGTGATAAAAACAATCCTTCAACAAAAACACGGGATACACAAAATCAGCGTTATTATGGGACAACATTTATTTTCTAGGAGTCTTTAGATACCAGTTAATGACTGTACTATTTTTTGATTGGTGGAATATGGATTCCTAAATGGTTAAGTCACTATTCTGAGGTCACATATTATCAGTGGGAGAGGAAGTATTTAGCTGTCTTATGAGCACTGAGTCTGCTGCAGTAATTCCATAAATATGATATGGAAGAAGGACACTTGAGAGAATTATATATGTATGTGACCATTAGAATGATTTTATCTTATTTGTCATTACAGCCAAAGAAATTGTTTTGTTGAATTTAGTTTCTGTTTTTATCAGAGTTACAGATGCACTTCTAGACATCTTTGTTCTGCTCTTACCCCAACTTTCCTCCTCCTGATAGGCAAACAATGTTTTTTCAACTATTAAGAAACCCATTAGTGGCCAGGTGCTGTGGCTCATGCCTGTAATCCTAGCACTTTGGGAGGCCGGGGTGGGTGGATCACCTAAGGTCAGGAGTTCGAGAACAGTTTGGCCAACATAGTGAAACCCCGTCTCTACTAAAAATACAAAAATAAGCAGGGCGTGGTGGTGAGTGCCTGTAATCGTAGCTACTAGGGAGGCTGAGCAGGAGAATTGCTTGAACCCAGAAGACAGAGGTTGCAGTGAGCCATCGCAGTGCCACTGTACTCCAGCCTGGTCAACAGAGTGAGACTCCATCTCAAAATGTAAAAACAAAACAAACCCATTAGCTTTATTATTATCTCCACATATTTAAATAATGTGGTTTTTGTTCTCTGCTTTCTCAGTTTTAAGTGTTATGTACTGACCTTCTATGAAAGACGATACAGATCAACCACTCACACATATCCTATCTGTCATTCTTCTAACCCTGTTGTATGATTTTGGTTAGGCAAATATTACAGTTCAGCCAAGTAGTGTAGCTTGTCTGCTTGTCTTTGTTTTGTGCATATTTTACTTCCTATGGGGTAAATAAGGGTACAGGTTTAGAAAAATTATTTTAGCTTTTTGTGAACTTAAAATTAATTCATCTTCAAATTGTTACCTCCTAATTCTCTAAATGTTATCTGAATATTCTCAAAGCTCATTGGGCATTTGTTTTATCAGTATCTCTCCTTAAAAACAGTTGCCCCAGGACATTTCACTTCAATGAGAATCAATGGAAGCCAACATTCTGAGACCCCCTTCCCCATTCACTGAGGGGTTCCTCGTGCATTATTTCTTAGGTGAGAACCCCTGTTTTCTGTATCCCGTGTGCTTCTCCCTTTGAAACTTCTTTCCTTGTTTATTTTGGCCTTCCTCCTCTAATAGCTTCTTTAGAAAGACTGCATTGTTAAACTTTTTGAGAACATGAATTCAGGAAAAAAGAAAAGAGAACAGTAAGTTTACATTCACACCTGATTACTGCATTTTTGGAAATAATTTTAGTTTAGAAATTATTGTATTGTAATATTTTAGCTACTGTTTCATTCTCTTGTAGCTTTCAGTGCTGGTGTTGAAAATTCAAAGACCTTGTAATACTTGATCCTTCATTCACATATGATCTGATTTTATTTTTTGTATTTTCTTCTGGAAGCTTATGGGGCTTTCTCTTTATCTGAGCTTTCGCAAGAATATGCTTTGTTATGGGTCTATCTTATTCATGGTTCTGTACGCTTGTTGGCCTGCTTTAATTTTTGAAACTCATGTCTTTTAATTTTGATAATTTTTCTTGAATTATGTTTTTATTTTCTCTCTTCCATATCAAATCTGGTTTGAAGACAGATTTTCTTACCTGTTTTTCTCTACATTTTATCTTTTCATAATTGACATTTTTCTGGAAGATGTCCTTACTGTGGTTTCAGATCCTTCTGTGGAGTTTATTTTTAATTATTAAAGACTTTATTTAGCTCTCTGATCATTCCTTTTTATTGTATGTGGTTTTATTTTCATATCTTTTCATATCTCTCTGAATATATTAATAAAAAATTTATGCCCTTTAAAAGATGTCTTAGTCTCTGTCCCTTCCAGGTTTTTTTCATGTTAGTTTTCACCTCTTTTATTTTGGAAACTCTCTGGAGATATCTTCTACATTTGTGTGTTCGCTTCTGTTTCAGAGTGCAAACTCTGAGTGTGTTGGTGGATCCTGTCCATGGTAGGGTTTACTGTAGGATGATCTGGTTGTGGCAGTACATACAGGCATTCCTACTTGGGCAGAGCAGATGCCTGCGAAGATTTTTCCAATCTCTTGCCTTGATGTTATAGCCTTGGCTGCCAGCGATCAGGGAGCTAAGTGAGGAAGAAGGCTGCGGTTTCACAAAACTCATCATGTAAACTTTTACTTATGTTTCCAGGCCAATCATACTCTAAATGCATCTGTGTTTATCATCCAGGGATCTCTGTTCTACCCACCGCAGAGAACACATCTCTTGTCTTCTACTAGGATCTGGGATTGGTGGGGGTTTGAGAACTGGATGTTTTAACTACTTCTCAGCAGTTTGATTTGAGCAGTGTAATTACATTTCAACCATTTTGTTCTGATTTTTTCATATTCACTTCGAGAGGTACAAGGTAGTACTATGTCTGGGGGGTTGTGCATTGTCAGGTAGGTTGGTTCTTGGCTTTTTACACTCTTTACTTGAGTTTCAAATTACTTGTGTCTGCTGGTCCATTACTATTTTTTGTTCTGCTTTTACCAACTCTCAAAATTTTGTGACTATCATCCTCTCTCCCACAAGCCATATCCTTGTATGGCTACATCTTTAAACATATCTCCTTGCTGGTAAGCATGTGTGCTGTGTGTGTGTGTATCTTAAATATGTTTAATATACCATATTTTCCAAGGTATCCTCTAAGTTCTTTATTGTTATTCATCAGAAATTTAGGGCAAGCCTATAATATAATTTTCACTTGGACAGAAACAATGCTGTGAGGGTAATCTGACTCTGAATTAAGTAAATAAAAACAATAGAAAACGAGTCAGACATTATGCAGAGTGAATTTAGAATGTGAAGAATTCTACCATGTGACGAAATTTGTTGTGTGACAACTTTTTCTAAAAGGCTGTTTGGTTTTGTAACACAATATTAAAGTGGACTTTATTTTGAGACTAATATTTGAGAATACTTTTCATAGATGTGGGTTAAAATTAATTTTGTTTACATGATTTCATAACTTTTATACAAATAATGAGAAACTTTACTGTAAAACTGAGATTGGTAATTTATCTTCTAAATCAATTTAAAATAAATGTCTCATTCAAGATAAAAAAGATAAAAGAGATATTAACGTAGAAAAATTGGAGTTTTAAATGCTTACAGCAAATTATTGATGCATATTTGTTAAATATTTCAATAGTTCATTTAGAGATATGAAGTTGGAATTGAGTTATCAGCTATTTTAAAGATTTCCCATGAAAGTACTGTTTCCTGGCTGCTAGGAATTTGTTTGAGATAGATATAAATCATTTCAACTTAGCAAGATTGTATATATTTTAATTACAACTATGACTTCCGGTATGTCTAATTTGAATGTAAATATCTTATTCCATTAAGATTGGGCAACTTAAATGTTAGAATGTGCAACTTTTGGAACTTTAGTTTTTAAAATGTCATAAAATTATTTTTGGGGACTGAGATACAAACTTTGAAAAATGTATTGTCAGCAATAATAATCAAATACTCAAATAGTATTGTTTATCCAGGAATGAAAATCAAATATGTCTTTGAAAAACTTATGTACTTTTAAATAAATTTTAAGTCATTCATATATCATGTACTTATTAAAAGACAATTAATTTATTCTAGCATTTATTGAAAATATTCAATGTGCCAGATCATTATTGGCCTAATTGGTACAAATAATTGCTTTCAAGGTGCTTGGAGTCTAAGATAAATTTCATTGTTGATATTCTCTTTTTTCTTAAAGTGAAATGTGGCAAATATTTCCCCCATGTCCACATTTTCAAGAGAAGGTTCATGTATAGAGGGAGCAGGGTGTTGAGGAAAGCCCTGTGGACTTGGACGCAATTCAAGCCTTAATTTAATTCCTGACTTTGCCACTTACTGACGGGTTGGGCTTGGAAATGTTTCTTACTGGTCTAATCCCAATTTCTACAGGCATAAGTATCCTACAGGCTTGTTGTTAGAATTAAAAAACATAATATATGTACAAATACAAAACACATTGTAAGACTTAACAGTTTCCTTTTATTCCCTTTTTTATAGATCTTGACATATGCAATATACCAAATATAGCATTAGCTCCTTGGACAGATAATCATCACTGAAGCACCAACAGTTTTGATGGAAACAATGTAAATATTTTGAAAAAATTTAAAGCTAGAAGGGACTTTAGAAATTATGGAGTCCATCTCTTTCATGATCACTTATCTCATAGTTACTCAGTTAATTAAAGGCAAAGCCAGGACAAGACTCAGGTTCCTTGGCTTTATGCTCTTCCACCCTTATCATAGCAAAGACATGAAAGATCATTTAAAAAATGGTGGTAGACTCTAAATAAATCTAAAATCAAATCAAAATTATTTGGGTATTTCAATATCCCCCTAGGTGATAGTTTATATTTAGTGCCTGGTTCTGACAAGAGTTGAAAAATCTCTGACCATGACCTTTGTAGATGTCTTTGTAGATCTGGTGACTAAAGAATGCGCCAGATGTTTGTGCTACCGTTTCCTAGCTCTTATGAAATTGTTAGTTATTATTGGATGTTCACTACCAGCGTTCTATGTTGTTTCAGTGAGGAACTATAAACAACACCAGAAAAGACTTCCAATGTTTCAAATGCCCAAGTCAGTTGATAGTTGGCTGCTTTCAGAATTGTTCTCTTCAATACTGTTTCTCTCATCTACTTCTGAGGGGGAAAAAATGTCTGGCTGCTTCTATTCAAACCACCTTCAGATACCTTGGTGACAAAAAAAAAAATGAAACAATGAATGGTAAAAGCATATGTTTCTAATGAACTGTCAAAATTTGGAGGGGAATAGGACACTACATAATTGCAACTTTCTCACACTCATTCCTAAACACAAATTACAGAAAGGTATGATTTTACAAGTCTTATACAAGGTACAGATATATATTCTTTCAGTTCTCAAGTTACTCCTTGAGTTAAGTGGAATCTTCTTTAAAAAAAAGTCACAAAACAGACAAAACATTTCTAAGGGTGGCGATTTTATTCTTAGATCTTTCCCAGGTAGTTATTCAAGTAAGTATAGCACATAAACTTCTACTATTCTGATGTTACTTGCAAAAGTATCTGCTGCTGTGCAGATCTAACGAGAGCATTTATCTATTTGGCCCTTATCCCAAAGTCACATTACAGTGGACCTAGGCCAGTTGCTTCATTAACTAACGTTTAAAGTGGTTATAACATCAATGTATATCCTGAATTACATTGTGACTTCTATCTTTCTTGGTTTTGGTTTTGCTTGATTCAAGGAGAAGTAGCTTCCATTGTGTCAGTATTTGTATTCAGCACAGACATCCTCTGGACCACAGCTGCAGGCATGGTAGCTGCTCCACCAGCAACACTGGGTAAGCAGAGATTCGGACCTCAAGGGTGCTGGCCTAAAACACTCAGTAATATAAGTACAACCAGCTTACACTCTAAGGTGGGGAATGGAACAGCTTTGAACATTGTTCCATACTTAGTTACTGATCTTAAATATTTGTTAAAGTTGGGGTGGATATAATAAAATTAGATTCTAAAATAAAAAAATTAAAAATTTGAAAAATTTAAAGAAAATCACAGAGAAATACATGCCAGGTGGCTTAAAGATTTGGCCTATAGTGCTGAATTCTCAGACTGCCTGTTGTACACCAGCCAGAAAATGCTGATTTATGGTGCGAATAAAAGAAAGGTGGTCTCTGTGGTCCTGTTTCATCCTACAAAAGCCACGATATTTCAGATATTTTAAAGATGAATTCCTATATTAAAGATGAATTTGCACCACTTCCATTGGAATTCTCTCATACTTTAAATAGATTTGCAGACAGTGGGGAGTTTGCATCAGCTTTATTTCCTCCCCATCCACACTTTATCAGAAGTGAATGATCCTTTTTTGATGCATATGTGTTATATTATCTGCTGCACATTTCCTCTCTGCAATAAGTTGAAATAAAAGCAATTATCCTATGGCTTCCCCCTTTCATCGCTCTCCTTGACTTTCTGAATAAAACTAATCAGACGGAAGCAGACATTCACATTTTTACCGCAGACAGTGACCCAGCATAGAGACTGCTTTGAAAGAAGGAGCATGATTGCAGCTCTCCTGTTGCTGTCATCCTCTTGCCTGAACAAGAAAGAAATGAGAGAGAACACCAATTCTCACAGGAGTGGTACTTTCAAATTTTTTTCTGTGGATGGTTAAAGTGCTTAAATTATCAGTCTCTCAAAGTGCACACACTACTCATCTCACTTTCACTGTTGACATGTAAAATATATTGTACATCTAACATGGGAAACCATTTTGAATAAAATGGAATGATACCAGTGCAGATTCAATGATTATGACAATCAAGTGTTTACGGAGCCTTTTCCCTTCGTTGCTCAAATTTATTTGGTCTTTAACTGTACTATGTACACCTAGAAATTTCCGTGTATGACATGGGTGGATCTTAGAAGGCTGGCTGTTACAATACTTTGACTCTGATTCTCTCTGCATATGGGTGGGAGTAAATGGATATAAAGATCTTTACAGTATGTCAAAAATGGAATGAACTGCGTGTGAATGAAAGACTCGCTTGTCGTCTTCTCATGATGGTTCCTAGGGCTTCCTAATTCCAGCAGCAAGCACAGGGCATGCAGGAGGCCCTCTCTGCCAATGCACTACATAGTTATTTGTGGGGAAAATATAAATAACAGGTGCACACATGTCCATGCAGCATGAACCCACTTTAAATATGTGCCAGGCCCTATGTATCAGTGTATTTATGACATCTCTTTCAATTATGAGTTCTTTTCTTCAATATGTTGGGAGTACCTATTTTAATGAGTTTGTATTTTCATTTAATGTAGGAAGACTGACTGAAACAACGGTTCAAGTTTTTGCCTGAGTAATTGTAGAATCCCAAATTCATGCTGTTTGCTCTTAATCGCTCAACTACAGCACGTGCTCACCCCTCACACACCACCCTTCCTTTGCCCTCTCTGACTGGAAGCTGGGTTCTCGCAGGTTGATTAAGACAAAGGTTTCTGGAATGTGACCTTGAGCAAATCTCACTTTGCTGTTCGCAGCTCTGATTTTTCTCAGTAAGATGAAAAACTTAAATAGATCTTAGATTTCATATATGTATACAGCAGCAGGCTATTTGCAAAGAAGGTGCTCTGGCTGAAGTTGGTGTGGGATCCAAGGCCCAGACCTTGGTTACTTCTGACAAAAGGACATTTCTTTCTCTTAAATCAGGAACCAGCTGTTCTATTTAGGTCCTTTTGTTCTATTATTTTTTTCATTTTTAAAAAAAATCAACAAAGTAAATAGTAAAATTAATATAAATTCAATCTAGGATTTTTTTTGTATGATTAGTTTTGCTATTACGGCACATGTGCTACTAAAAAACATGTTGAGAAAAATATCATCACAAAACCACAGGGCTTATTGAGGAAAAAAAAAATGGAGTTAGAGGCAAAGCACTTAAAATTTTGTCAGTGACCCACAATGAAGTTAAAGGGAACAAACCACCCCAGATCCTCAAAGGTCTGGGGATCTGCTCTAGTAGGCCCTTCCTGTTTCTGTGTATAGATGTTAGCCCAGCTGGCCATGGTTACTTAGTGGACGTGTACTGAGGCATTTATTCCAGACATGCCTCACACTTCAATCTCTTCAATTCTTTTCTTCATTCAGTGAAAAGTGAATACTCCAAGACCTTTGAGTTCTGGCATTGTTCCCCAAATTTCATTTACAGACAATTAGACCTAAATCCCTAAAGGTCAATAAACAAAATAAGTTTCAAATGCAGTACAGCTGACATTCGAAAAAATATGATTACCATGTACAAGGGTTCACACTAAATTCTTTACAATGATTACTTCACTTAGTCTTCAAAGAACCACTGAAGGGTGGATTGCTGTTCATTTAACAGATGCATAAGGGTTAGTCATTTTTTTGCCCCAAGTTGATAGTGGAGTAGAGGACTAACCTGGAGATGCACGCTGATTTGCTTCCTTTGTGGCCGATGCACTTTGAAAACCACACTAAGCTCTGCTGCTTCCTGGGAGGAGTCCTGGATGCCCTGAGTTGCAACCCAAGACCTTTTCAGTTGCTTGCATACTGACCACATTCGCTCCCTACTTCTAGCTCATTCTGCCAGTGGATGTCCTTCTTTCCCTCTGCCTCCCTCTACTCCTTTCCATTTCTCCTGCTACTAGCTGCCCCATATTTCTAAAAACATTGTCCAGTATTTCTGAGATTGAGTTTCAGATTAATGGCCTCCACTGGTCCTTGTGTCTAGCCTGCCAGACTTGACCTGCAGGAATCATCTCAGTCACTCGTTTGGCCACCTTGGTGCTTACCTGGACCTGGGCTTGGTTCTCCTGACATTTCTCCTCCCACAGTCATCTTCTGAGGGCTCTTTCCTTGAAATGGTCCTAAGTGAATCCTTGATAAAACCTCTCTTATTCTTAAACATTAAATAAAGCTCTTCATCTTCTCTGCAGGGATATGTATACCCTCCTACCTTTGTTGCCCCTGATTCTAACAGGTCAAGAATGCTCCTGTTTCAATTAGCATAGAACAAAGGCAAAGTCTTTTTCTCAGGAAATCTCTAACTTTGCAAGCAGCATGCAGTTCTGGCATCAAAGATTATTTTCTCCTTGCTTTATTTCAAGTAGCCAGATACCCTTCCTGTGAGTATGTATATTATGCATGAGTCTTCAAGTAGGTTTGGGTTTTGTTTCTTTATGAGAGAGGATACTGAGTTTTGAACAAACTTGCACTGAATTCTTCATTTGTGCAGGGAATTAATTATCTTTGCTATTTCTGTTTTCAAAACCAGGACACCTACTGCCCTTTCACACTCAAAATGATAGCTGTCAGGGTAGATTAATGAGCACCATCAGGCAGATTTGGAAAAGGCAGAAGTGATGAGATAATTGTGCCATTGACAGTAGGAATGGTAGATAGAGGAGTATGAGTTAATTGATCGATACACAAGCCAGTGTTTTCTAAATCACTCTTCAAGGAAAGTACAGTTAATTTTTCCTGGCAGTAGACCCTGTGTTCTGCTGCAGAAAGTAATGGTATGATAGCCCATCTATCCTCTCTGAGAAAAAGACTTTGCTGGCTTCAGGTTATGCTCTTATGTACAAGTTAGATTTTTGCATTGCTGTTGTTCTTCTATTAGGATCCAAGAGTTCAAAGAAAGTCATATTCTCTGGGTGGTTGTTTTGGTTACATATGTTTTAGTGTGGAACATAGTTCCTTTGAGGTAGTCAAAAAGGGAGCAAACTGTTAAAGGAAAACCAAATGGCAATTCAATTGTCAGGAAAAGGAGGTAGAAATGAAATGTGCACTCTGCACAAGGTATCACTTCCCTCCAGTCTCCATTTCACACCTGCACAGTGATTATTTGTTGAAGGTATGGGACAGAGACACTTCTGTATTGTACTTGTATATACACTGAAGAAAAAAGAAAAGATTGTCAGAATCTAATTGACAGAAATTGTTTTTACATTGCTTTTGTACTGTGACATCCAACACTTGGATTATTTAAAAATAAATAGGGTTGCATGTTTTTTATGCTAAGAAAATGCTTTTTCTTCTCTTATTGTATAGTAAATGATTTTTAATTAAAAAATAAAAGAAGCCCCTTGTTCCCCAGGCTTCCCAGAGCATTGAGTATTGGTTAGATTGATACAATAACAAGTTTTCTGCTAATATAAACTATATTGAAGGTATAAACATCATTTTTCTTTTACTGAAAGGAACCTTGGAAATCACATTTTAATATCTGTATTTCACAGTTAAATAAATGGAAACTTCTAGAAGGTCAGTGACTTTCCTGAGTTCTCATACCTTTTTTCAAGGCGGATTGGATTGTGCCATTATTCCATTGATCCCTTTGTATGATTATATTTCCTCTGTGAATCTCTATACATCATATGGCTGTTAAGAAATATATTTTGCCACCTGGAATTTATGCATATCTGGCAGAAAAGGAGAGGGTGAAATATTTACATGCCCATCAATAGAGAGACACTGACCCTTCCTCAGTTTCGGACTATGGAGAGGCCCCTGGAGGCTCCAGCATTTCCTTAGAAAAGTGCCCAGGGCTTGGCTTGTAGCAGGATCACCAATAGTAAACCAATCTCGACATCTTTTGTGTCCTCCTTCATGTGGCCTCAGTTTGGTTACCTCATTATCTTGGACCAGCATCCTAGGGAATGCTGTGACTGTCAGGCCTTTTCAGTGGGGAAAACACATCATTCTGATGTTTGTATTCCCATTTTAACATATCAGAGGTTCATTCAAACTTTATCAGTTTTATTCTTGAATATATTTGTTCTACATTGAAAATCTAATTTTAATAATATTCAAATTACTTCTTTTTCACATATATATGTGAATATAGTGTGTGTATGTGTATGCACATTTTTTATGGGTATATTAAAAATATATAGTTTGCAAATAATCCAGTATTATAGTTATCAATTAATTGCCAAATGGAGTTTCAGATTTTCTTATTGTTCTTTATTACCTTGGAGTATATTCTAAGGATGAACAATTAATAGTATCAATTAAATTTTTGTTATTCTGTGGTGGTTTGTTACCAGTTTGATACATAGTTAGATTTGCTTGTTTTATTTTGGTTTCAATGTTAAAGTACATTTTTTTGGTTCATTTTGATAGAATTTTAATATGTAAAGTATCAGTAGAGTCCCCAAATCAGAGCTATATAAAATGGCACAGTCAGAAGTTTATCTTTATCTGTGTCTTCACACTCTTTTCCCTTTCAACCATGTGCTATGTGTAACCATTATTTATTAATTTCCAGATTGTCTTTAGGGTTCTTCTGTAGTTGTTGTTGCAAGCATCTCTATACCATCGGTGTGTGTTCTTTTTTATTGCCGAACATATCATGTAATTTCTATTGTTCTGCATCTTGCTATTTTTACTTGACAATTTTCCTGAAAATTATTCATACCAGTAAAGAGATCTCCCACTTCCTTTATTTATTTTTTGCTATTTTGCTTTGATTTTCCAAAATTGTTTCATCAGTCTTCTTATCAATATTTGCTTCTAACTTTTGAATGTTACAGATAATGCTGCAATAAATAATCTTTTTTTCAGTGTCATTTTGCATTTATAGAATATGCCATCAGGATAGATTCCTGTAAGTAGAATTGCTGGATCAGAGGGTACATTCATAGGTAGTACTGCTAGATGTTGCCAAATTCTTCTCAATAGTGGAATTATTTTGTATTTCCACTGTTAATATGTGAGAATACATGCTTTCTAATGGCCTTATCAACCCAGTTTATTGTCATTTAGAATTTACCAATCTGATGAATGAGAAGTGGTTATTGATAGTTTCTTTGGTTTTTTCAAAATTATGAGTGGGGATGAGCATCCTTTCATATGTTTAAACATGATTATTAAAGGTTTGACTTGCTGGCTATCTTTTAACGTAATTGTGGGAAAACCTATGATAAAATTTCACAAAGATATAATTCTTTGTGAATTAATATTAATCACATATGGTATTGTAAAAATATTTCAGAATATGATGTAAAGAATTAAATCTGTTTGTTGTGTCACCTACAGTTATCTCTGAATTAATCTAGTAATTTAAGATACTAATTATTACATATTTTTCTTATAAAAGTACCATGCTTTTTTATATGCAGAGTATAGAACAGAAATAGAGTTGCACCATCTAGAGGCAAGATATTTGGAAATATTACCTTTCAGTCTTTTTGTCTATCCTTTTATAAACATTATTCACTTATATATAATCGGTAATCACTCAGTACATTGTAGATATTATTATTTTGAACAAACCGTCAAATGTTAGATCAGCCTGATCAACACGGTGCAAACCTGTCTCTACTGAAAAATGGAAAAATTAACCAGGCATGGTGTTGCACACCTGTAAACCCAGCTACTCCGGAGGCTGAGGCAGGAGATCGCTTGAACCTGGGAGGCAGAGGTTGTAGTGAGCCAAGATTGCTCCACTACACTCCAGCCTGGGCAACAGAGTGAGACTCCATCTCAAAAGAAATAAAAAGTCCGATCAATTAAGAATGATACAAATATAAAAAGTATTTTACCTTCATCTATTTATTTAATAATGCTTTTTTTTCTGAACTATATCACTTTCCTTCTTTCTAAAGAATTTTAAACATTTCTTGCTGGATAAGTTTGCTGGTGACAAATTCTGTAAATTTTCATTTGAGATCATTTTTACTGTTTCATTTTTGAAGAATAATTTTCCTGGGTGCAGATTTTTAGGCTAGTTGCTTTTTTTCCTTCAACACTTTAAATATTTCATCCCACTCTCTTCTAGCTTGCATGGTTTCTGAAGAGACGTCCAGTATAATTCTTATCTTTGTTCTTCTCCCAATAAGATGCATTTTTTTCTCTGGTTTCTCTTAAAATTTTGCTTTGTCTTTGATTTTCTATAGTTTGAACATGGTAAACATAGGTGTAATTTTTTTGTTTTCCTCTTTGGTGTTTGTGATTTTTAGGGTCTGTCATTTGGTATATGTAATTAATTTTGGAAAATTCTCAGTCATTATTATAAATTATTCTTCACTCCTTTCCCTCATTCCCCTCCTTCTGGTATCTCTATGTTACACCTTTTGTGTACACAGTTTTTTAGATAGCTACTTTTATTTTTTTAATTTTTTTCTCTTTATTTTTCAGTGGGAAGTTGCTGTTGACAAATTTTCAAGCTCTCTGATTCTTTCTTTAGTCGTGTTTATTCTGCTAATGAACCCTTCAAATACATTCTTCATTTCTGTTATAGTGTTTTTGATTTCTAGCAATTTTTTCCTTAGTGTTTTTTTTTAATTGCTCTGCTTACATTACCCATCTGTTGTTGAATGTTGTTCACTTTTTTCATTAGAGGCCTTACCATATTATTCATAGTTATTTTAAATTATCAGTGGTAATAGTCTCTTCCATATCTGAGAGTTTTTCTGATCTTTGCTTTTCCTCTTCACATTTGTGCTTTTGGCCTTTTGGCATGCCTCACAAGTTTTTGTTGTTGAAACCTGGATATGATGTATAGAATAAGGTGTGTAAGTAAATAGGCCTTTGTTTTGAAGCTTTATGTTATTTAGCTAGGAGTATGGGTCTGTTTACTCTTGGCTGTAACTGTACTGTCAGAGGCTAAAGTTTCCTCTAGAATTCTTGTTTTTTATCTCCATTGCTAGCTTTGGCTTTCCCTAGAGAGTCCTTCTTAAATAGTGTCTTATGCTTTCAGCCCTTTCAGCTGTAATCTTGTTATTATTCAGTAGCCCCACTGATGTGGTGCTAAGTCATGGAAAGCAGGAAGTGTTTTATAATCCTCTGATTGGGTTACAATGTTTTAGTGAGGCTGGGTGCCTGGGATACGACTTCTCAAATGCTTCTCAGCTCCTACCTTCACTCCCTTGGATGAGGCAGAAAGGCTAGAAGGGGCTGGAGTTGGGCGCTTTCCTTCTTTCACTTCAAAGACTAGATGGGACTAGAGTTTGGGTATTTTGTTTCCTGAGATCAATTTGGGTATGGAAAAACCCAAATGGGTTAAGCTCTGGTAAAATAGTTTTCCTTGAGGAAAGGCCTTTTTTAAGTGTAAGACAAAGCTCTGGGCATATAACACCATGGTTACTTCTTAACCTCCCCCTAACAAAAGAATTAGGGGACTTTTCTCCTTACAGTGAGAGACTGGTGGGGTTCTCATGGAACCTCATGGAAATGTGGGTACTTCCCTAAGACTGGGTCCCCAGAAATTTTTCTCTCTCAAGCTAGTCCATGTTGAGTTGCCAACCATTAGTCAACTGAAATTATTCTTCCCAGTTGCTCATCCAGCAAAGCTTCTGCTCCAAGTAAAATGTGATTCTCTATATTTGCCCATCTCTCCAAATTTGGGTCAGAAGTTTGCTTTGTGACCTCAGTATTCTGATGTATCTAAAAATTGTTGTGTTTTGGTTCATTCCACTTGAAACAAAATTGTGAGGATGGGAGTGAGGACTTCCAGGCTTTTCACATGTCTGGCCAGAAACTGGTATATTCTATTAATTTTTGTAAACATTATCTTTAAAACAGGTAGTAGTCTGGTATATTTATTTATTTCTAGCTCTTTTGTTTGCCAGTTATTTTTATGCTTTTATTACACAAATAATTCCTTTTAAATAATGATTTGACAGTAGGTGTCCATAAGTGATAGGAATGTAAACATTGCCTTTTTAATGTCAAGGGGAGTCCCTTCTAAATTCAATACAGATTAGATGCATTTAATTGAATGTACTTAAAATTTTTTTCTTTGATATTTTACATGCATGTTGGCCTAGATATAAAAGATTCCTTCTTGAGATACTATTTTTCCTATCAAGTAACTTTCAGTTATTTCTACATAGGTAAATATCTAATGAAACTGGGAAGAAAAAAATAATCCCATGAGAAAAAAGAATTCTTATGAATATCTCTTCTCAATGAACATCTTTATCAATTATATTCTGTTTCATTTATGATGTAATTTCTCTCTTTTATGGAAACTAATATGTGTAGTGTTTTGCAAATAGAACTTCCTCTGAAATGATTGGTGTTGATGCTCTGGAAAAATCAGATTTTCTTTTAATTAGAACCTCTTTGTAAATTGATAGTAAAGTAGTATGACCTCTTTAAAATCTAGACACCAAAGTCATATCTATTGAACCACTTTTTTTCCCCCATGCAACAGTGGGTGTTTCCAGACTGCTAAAGTAATTCTATTAGAGCACAGTGGAAAAAATCTAAGTTATAAGTGAGGTACATGGAGCCAACATCATCATCACTCTTTAGGGACGAAAGCACATATGGAAACACTTCATGGATTCATTAAATACCAATGTGAAATAACATGACATCAATATTGGTAGCTTGAAAATGGTAACATCTGACAGATGGCAACCAATTAGAGTAATTAGCAATTAACTTGTGTGTCTGTGTCCCACCTTCATCCTCCTTCACTTGCTTCATGAATTTCTACCATCTTGGGTATGTTCCTGAAATTCAGTCTCTACTACAGACCTTTGGGATAATACATTTTGGTCAATTATTGAAAATGAATTCGGAGACAGAGAGCATGTCACTGTTCATCACACATCCAAAATATGACTATTCTTTTTAGGTAAAATGTAATTTAATGTGAACCCATAGAACATTGTTTTATAGAGAAAAAAGGAATGCTAAGAAAAATTAAGCCACAAAATTTTTGCAATATTTATGTATTGACATATAAATAGGCTTTTACTATATTGGTGACCCTATAATATAGTTCAGTTCAAAAAACAGTTTGAAAAATATTTTTCCTAAAAGTCTAAATATATAATCATGCACATTACAGCCAAAAAAAAAAAAAAAAAACCCTCAGAAAACAATTAAGAAGTAAAAACAAATATAAAACTCTTGTGATGTTTACATTGTCATTAAATAATTACATAAAATAATTATTCTGTGTATATATTCACATATTTGATTCACTTGCCATGTATCTAATACCAGATCAGTGGTATTTTTCTTCAGAATATATTTTGTAAAGTAATCTTTAATTAAAAATTTTTTTAAAAGTTGTATTTTATGGGTCATAAAATTCATTTGAGAAATATTTTCAAGATAAAACTTATCAAATAAAATGCCTCTAATTATTATTTGTATTCACCAGTTTTAGATGTTGCAAAAATGGGGAATCTCCTATTTGAATTTGTGTGATAAATATACGTTTATATAATTCTGAATAAGCTTTCTAATAAAATATTATTCCCACAAGATAATATATTAAAAACGTAGACTTTAGGGAAGACTCCTTTTGTTTAATAATTAGATTAAGTATTTCCGACTGATTTTGGAAAAAATGAGAACAAAATTTAAAGGACTCATTCACACAAGAAACTCAACACAATTGTAGGACACTAAGCTTCATTTATAAAGTATTTCTTCAGAAGTTCAAACTTTCTAACATTCTATTGAATACAGGCAGATAAAACAAAATCTATTACCATGCTGAAGTATTTTTTAAATTAAATGTCAACTCCATCTCAAAAATTGTAGTTCAGCTAGTCTGTGTTTTTGTGTTTATGCATGTAAATTTTTACAACTGCACTTCTATTCCAATTTGAAGACTATCAGGATTTTGGATGCAATTATGAAATATATGTCCACTGCAACTGACTCCAATAACCTTTCTGTTCTATAGGCTTTCTTAATTTAGTAAGAGTATTGTTTGCGTCATGGCACTTACCACTGAGCTCTGCCAAAATTCGTGTTTGTATTATCACCATAAAGCAAGTCATTTCTTCTTAATGTTGAACATATAAAATAATTTTACAATGTAACATTTACAATGTTAGATGTTTCACCTTTGGCAAAGTGAGCTTCCAAAATCTTGACTCTGATTCCATGAATTGAATAAAGACAATTGAACCATTATTAGAATTAACTAACTGATTTGCTGGCTTGAAGGATCCAATGTGACTTACATAACAGTGACATTACTTAACTCTTTGCAAAGTTCTTTTCTAAAGAAATCAACACAGGGAACCTTCAAAGACTGCCCCCACCCCCTTTTAAGGTCATCTTATTGAAGCCATTTTTGCCATTTCAGTCATCTTCAATTAGTAGATGAAAGAACAAGAAGATGAGGACTTGATTATAAAGTTAAAAAACATGTGTCGTTTGAGCATTGCACAGGTTATTCCCTAAAATAGGCAAACAATTGAGGTGATGACGCAAGACCGGTGCTCTGCTCTCCAAACTATGTTTCCTTGTGGAGGCTGCGTCGTCCTGGAAAAGTGGGTGATTTCTGAATTATTACTGGCTGCCTGTCAAACCGTAAAGGTACAGCTGCCCAGCTGGGGTTCTTTGGTAATTTATATGAAGATTTACTGTGGACTAGATGTTTCTTTGAGTATAATAGTAAGGGAAAATGTCTTTGAAAGATCAGAAAAAAAAATAGCCTTCCCTCAAATCATTGGCAACTTCCAATTCATTACATTTTCATAAAACATTTATTAATTTAAATTTTATTTGGATGGAGAGATAATTCTAGAGCTTTAACTTCTTACAGTTCAAGCATAGATGTTCAATATGAGGCATTTTAAGGTCTTGTCCATTATGTCATGAACAGTTTGGTTAGCCTCTTTCTAAATGAGCTACTATATGACTGTTAAGAAATGTTATAGGAAAAACCTTTCCTGTAACTTTATTGTATGCCGAAAGAGATGACGGTAAATGACACAGGTGCTTTTTTACAAGTATAAATTTTCTGGTTTTGTGGCGGGTTGGAGGGGATGTCATTTATGAACCCTGCTAAGTTATAAGGAGTTGCCACTTCAATAAAGAAATGTGAAATCATTATTAGCTATAAGACATTCCAATTAGGTAGTTTCTAGAACTAGCCTTTTCCCAGAAGTCTCTCCCAACTCAACATTTCACATGAGTTATCTTTGAAAAATGAGGGGCACGCATGAAAGTTTTGGAAAGGCAAAGATGGAGAAAGAGCTCTTTTCCTTTTTTCTTTGGAAAAATATCGCCTGTTCTTTTCTAGTTCAGAGTTGCACTGGGTAACAACTAAGGATAATTGATTAATGATGAAGCATTCAGCTCTCAAAAGGATAATATTTTTGATAGAATGGGTTTTATCTAAGGAAAGCCAAAGATTGAAAACATATACATACTTCTCCAATACCCTGTGAACAGTTTGACAGAGCTGTGTGTATCTCATTAATCTGATAACAGACTGTTGTACAAAATCAACTAAACTGTAGGCTCTTTACGCAAAGCTTGAAAGATTAAGGCATGATAGCTTTCATTTTCTTCATGTTATTTTATTTTCTTCTGCTAATGCAAGATAAAAAACAAAACAAAACAAACTGCTGAGTTATTTATCACTTCTTATTTGTTGTAGAGTCTTCATTCTGAAAAATAATAATAAAAAACCCCATATGAATTGAAATAGGATACAAGAGCTCACCAGATGTAGCTGTATCTCTCTATGAAAATAAACCGAATGTTTTCCTTAATCAATCAGAATGAATAATGTTGATGGGCTTGGCAATGACTAAATCAGGGCTGCCAGCTCCAGCTACCCAGCATGATTTCATCTTTCCAACCAGACTAAAAAATGCTTTCCCTCCTTCACCCTGGACAACTGTATTTTCACACGTTCAATTTAACAAAGCTCAAAAGGAATTCTAAAAGCTTCGCCTGTCTCATAAAATGTTTACCAGATATCTCTACAGGGTGGCAGCCCGCACTACAATGCTTCATAATAAGGGGAAATAAAGTGGCCAGTAAAGCTACTGAGGAACAGGAACAGTCACGTTGGTGGGAGGTTATTTACTGTCAGTCATGGTACAAGTTTGCATTTTTCAGCAATTTTGTTTAAAACTTCATTTAAACAACTGCTTGCTATAGAAAGTGGTGAGCAAAGGTGGGGCTGTCTTTGTTTAAATCAGCTTTCAAAGTTTAGCTGAGTCAGTAACTGCCCTTAAGTTTCTGTTTTTAGTAGGGGTTTGAAAGCTTGATGTAGCAGTCTTCTGTTTTTTCAGCTTCAAGGTATATTTCCACAATTAGTACCGTAGTGACTCAATGGAAGCACATTTACAGAGAAAGAACCTTTGGTCTTTTAAAGCAATTCTGTTTATAACATGATCGACAAGATAAGGCCTTTGGGAAGTAAGTGCAGGGATAGTAGGTATAATAAACTAAGACTTTTGTTTTTGTGTTTGTTTTTATAAGCATATAAATATATTTCAGTTCAAAGTGATTTGCATTTACTAGTTGATTTGTTTCCCATAATGACCTCATTTGGCAGATGAAGAAACTGAAATAGAGATACTTTATTTTTTAATTTAATTTTTATTTTATTTATAATTTCAACTTTATTTTAGATTTGGGGGTACATAGGCAGGTTTGTTACATGGGGTATTGTGTTATGCTGAGGTTTGGGGTATGAATAATCCTGTCACTCAGATATGAGCATAGTACCCAATAGTTAGTATTTCAGTGCTTGCTCCCTTCCTCCCTTCCCCGTCTAGTAGTTCTGTGTCTATTGTCTCCATGTTTTTGTTAATGAGTACCCAGTGTTTACCTTCCATTTATAAGTGAGAACATGTGGTATTCAGTTTTCTGTTCCTGCATTAATTTGCTTAGGATAACAGCCTCTAGATGCATCCATTTTGCTACAAGGGACATTATTTCGTTCTTTTATTATGGCCGCATAGTATTCCACTGTGTATTTGTACCACAGTTTCTTTATCTAATCCATCACTGATGGGCATTTAGGTTGAATCTATGTTGTTACTATTGTGAATAGTGCTGTAATGAACATATGAGTGCATGTGTCTTTTTGGTAGAATGATTTATTTTCTTTTGAATATATGCCCATTAATGGGATTGCTGGATAGAGTGGTAGTTCTATTTTTATTTCTTAGAGAAGTCTCCAAACTGCTTTCCACAGTGGCTGAACTAATTTACATTCTCACCAGCAGTGGGAATGTAAACATTCCCTTTTCTTTGCAGCCTTGCCAGCATCTGTTGTTTTTTGACTTTTTAATAACAGCCATCTGACTGGCGTGAGATGCTGTCTCATTGTGGTTTTGATTTGCGTTTCACTGATAATTAGTGATGTTGAGCATTTCTCATATGTTTGTTGGCTGCTGTCTGTTTTCGAGAAGTGTCTGTTCAGGTCTTTTGCTAACCTTTGAATGGGATTGTTTTTTGCTTGTTGAATTAAATTCCTTGTAAATTCTGGATATTGGACATTTGTCAGATGCATAGTTTGCAAATATTTTCTTACATTTTCTAGGTTGTCTGTTTACTCTGTTGATAATTTCTTTTGTGTGCAGGAGCTATTTAGTTTAATTAGGTCCCACTTGTCAATTTTTGTTTGTTGCAATTGCTTTGAGGGCTTAGTCATACACTCTTTCCTAAGGTCAGTGTCTAGAATGGTGTTTTCTAGGTTTTCTCCCAGGATTCTTACAGTTTGAGGTCTTAGATTTACATCTTTAATCTATTTTGAGTTAATTTTTGCATATCATGAAAGGTGGGGGTTGAGTGTAATGCTTCTGCATATGGCTAGTCAGCTACACCAGTACCATTTATTGAATAGGGAGTCCTTTCTTCATTGCTTATTTTGTTGACATTGTTGAAGATCAGATGGCTGTAGGTATGTTTCTTGGGTTCTCTGTTCTGTTCCATTGGTCTATATGTCTGTGTTTGTACAAGTATCATGCTGTTTTGATTGCTATAACCTTATAGTATAGTTTGAAGTTGGGAAATATGATGCCTCTGGATTTGTTCTTTTTGTTTAGAATTTCTTTGACTGGCTTTTTTTTTGGTTCCCTGTGAATTTCAGAATTTTTTTTTTCTGTTTTTGTGAAAAATGACATTGATAGTTTGATAGGAAGAGTGTTGAATCTGTAGATTGCTTTGGGCAGTATGATCATTTTAATGATATTGATTCTTCCAATCCAAGAAGATGAATATTTTTCCATTTGTCTGTGGAATCTCTGATTTTTTTTAATCAGTATTTTGTAGTTCTCTTTGTTGGGATCTTTCACCTCTTTGGTTAGATGTAGTCCTAGATTTTTTTTTGTATGTGTGTGGCTATTGCTACTGGAATTACATTCTTAATTTGGCTCTCTGCTTGAACATTATTGGTGTATAGATATGTTACTGATTTTTGAACAATAATTTTGAATCCTGAAACTTTACTGAGGTTGTTTATCAGGTTTAGGAGTCTTTTAGAAGATTCATTAGGGTTTTCTAGATACAGAATCATATCAGCAAAGAGAGAGAGTTTGACTTCCTCTTTTCCTATTTGGATGCCTTTTCTTTCTTTCCCTTGCAGGATTGCTCTGGCTAGAAATTCCTATTTTTATTTTTATTTTTGAGACAGGGTCTTGCTCTGTCATCTGGGCTGGAATGCAATGGTGTACTTATAGCTCACTCCAGCCTCAAACTCCTGGGCTCAAGTAATCCTCCTGCCTCAGCTTCCCAAGTAGCTAGGACTACAGGCACGCATCACCACACCCAGTTAATATTTTTTGTTCTTTGTTCTCACTGTGTTGCCCAGGCTGGTCATGGACTGCTGGTCTCAAGCAATCTTCCCTCCTTGGCCTCCCAAAGTGGTAGGATTATAGGTGTGAGCTGTGGCACCTGGCCCAGAGATTTTAGTACCTTAATCAAGATGGTACTGATTGTAAGTGGAGAAGCCAGATTCCAACCCCAGCTAAATGTACTTGATCTCTACCCCATGTTGCTTCCTGGGAGTCATTTTTATTTGTTTATTATCTTCTTAAAATATTCTTTTCTACTTCTTCTGAAGGTTCCTTGTTATTAATGTTTCCAAAAGCTAAGCTAAAATTCACGATTCTGGATTCATGCATGGTGTGAGTCAATAGGTGAGTGAGAGTGATATAGGTATGAGGATTTCCAGTAATTTCCCCTGGAATATTTGTAGTGAAGAGAGAAGTTAGACACATTCTTTCATCTCCTTGAATGCTACAGTTAACTCAAACTTTGGCATTTCTACACTGGCCCAGAAGGAAACTGTGATTCTCATCATCTTAATCCAGTATGTAGCCATAGTAGTCATTGCTTAACAGAGCAGCACTCATTCTGTTATGACAAATTAGTGCCTCGGATCTCACTGGTTGTCAAAGGATCTTCTCTGAATGAATGCATAATGTAAAAAATGTGTACATCCAAAAAGGTGGTGAGTCATTGCCACCTGGTGGTTAAAGTGATTTAACCTTTTATGTAGGTAGAGGAATCAGTAATACCATGCATGGTTTGCTAGTTTACTGGATTGACTGACTTTTGGCATTGGAGACATTTATTTAGTAACAGATGGTTTTAAATGTTAAACAGAGTCAGTTCTTACCCCGAATTCATTTCCATACCTCCATATTTTCACAATTCCTCCAAGTACCTCAGTTCTTTCTTCTTAACCTCGCTTCTGTCTTTTCCAAGATACTGAAAAACTATCTAACCAAAGCCTCGTATTTAGGACTGTACACACTAGTCCATTTGGTGGCAGACTTTATTGCGTGTGAATATATCTTGGTTGCCCTGAAGACGTGGCTCTAAATTGTTTAAGGCCATCATTCAAAGACTTGTGATTTCTGAAGAGATTTGGCTTCTAGTATGGGAATCTATATATCTATATCTACCTATCTATCTATGTCTATGTAGATATAGATGCACACACTTATACTCCAATGCTGGTTGGCATTTTCATAATACAGCAAAAGCCAACCAGATGGGTCTTTTGAAATCCAGAAAAAACCAATATTATAATAAATATCTAAATTATGAGATGAAGATGATAATGACTCACACATGACATTAAATCAAGTTACAAAAATGAGAACCAACCAAACATTTATAAAACTGGTTGCTATGGTTTCACTGTCCCCTTCCCCAGCAAAATTTATGTTGAAAGGTAATCCCCAATGTGACAGCATTGAGAGGTTGTTCCTTTAAGAGGTGACTGGATCATGAGTGTTCTGCCTGCAGGAGGGGATTTGGATTAAGAGGTTAATGGATTAAAGGACTCTTGGGGGAGTGCAACTGGTAGCTTTTTAAGAAGAGGAAGAGAGGCTTAGCTAGTATGCTCAGCCTCCTAGTCATGGGATGCCCTATCTCCCCTCGGGACTCTGCAGTATCCTTTCTAGGAAGAAGGCTCTTACTGGATGTGGCACCTCAGTCTTGGACTTCTCAGCCTCCGACAGGTATTCTGTTAGAAGCAACAGAAAGTGGACCAAGACACTGGTACCTATCAATTGTAGTGCTTCTGATTTTATTTAATATCAAGGTGATAGTATGTAGAAAAAGAGACAATGGTACTTATAAGAAAGAAATGCTTTACTTAAAAATGAATGATAGGACGGGGGCGGTAGCTTACGCCTGTAATCCCAGCATTTTGGGAGGCCAAGGCGGGCAGATCACCTGAGGTTAGGAGTTCAAGACCAGACTGGCCAACATGGTGAAACCCTATCTACTAAAAAAGAAAAAAAAAATTACAAAAAATTAGCTGGGTGGGGTGGCACGCACCTGTAGTTCCAGCTACTCAGGACTGAGGCAGGAGAATCGCTTGAACCGTGAGGCTGAGGTTGCAGTGAGCCAAGATTGGGTCACTGCATTCCAGCCTGCCCAGGTGACAGAACAAGACTCTGTCTCAAAAGAAAAAAAAAGATTAACAAAGAGATTATTTTACTCATTTCTCAAAGTCTACCCCCAGACAACAATAGAGTGTTGGATAAACCTACATGAATGTAATCAGCAATCCATGTCCTCCTTTCCTTGGCAATTTTCTCTCTCCGTAGTTGCAGAAACATCATGGAATATCATGTGTCTCAGATGACAGTTTTTCTTTTCTGTGATAGCAATAACATGGTATTCCCGTTCTTTCTGTGTCATAATGCCATCTCTGTGAAAGGTTCAGTACTTTTCATTTTGCACAGTGTGGGGTGCCTCGTACTAATCACTGTTGTGTTGTTCTTCCCTTAGCAGTGACAGAAGTTATCTGAGAAAGCATTTAAAATTAATAAACTTACATTTTCTGAAATAATTTTGAAACGTACCACATTATCACTGTTATTATTAGACAACCACAAAGGAAAGCCTTGTACCATTGAGCTAAATAGATTATGCTTTAACAATCCATTTTAGAAAACATACTTACCTCCTCATCTTCAATTCTGATTTCACAACATATCTATCTATCTATCTATCTATCTATCTATCTATCTATCTATCTTTTTCTAGCTGTATAATCATGCACAAAATTGCAATACAAGGGAGTTAGACACCCTGTCCCTTTTTGTCAGCACTGCATTTCATTGTCCATTGTATTTCTACAGGATCCCATAAAGACAGTCATGCACCAGCAGGAAAATATACTTTCTAACATTCAAAGTCAATGATGCAGATAATAGTGAACCAGCATCCTCAATGTGGGATACGAACTGTCCTCAGTCCCTAGCCCAGATGTTGGTAACAACCAATAAACTGTATTATACACATATATTTTAAAAAGCAGCTTGAAGGAATGACCTGCTTAACTAGATTTATTAGGCGAGATCTTTAATATGCCATATGGCAGCTTGGTTCTTCCAAGCAGCGCAGTCCTGTGAAGGAACGTATTGTAGTGAGATGACCAGCCCCGGCACAAGCAATAATGACTCCCCAGGGAAACAAGTGCTTGCTGCAGGATTTTTCACCAGTGTCACCCATGATATGTGTCCTAGTAGTCCATTATGCCTCAATATGTTTTCAATCAGAGCTGGGATCTCCATTATCCCTACTGTTTAGAGAAATCTCTAGACATCTTTGGAATGGGGGCCTGTGAGAAACACAGGGCAGGGCTGATATCCATCATGTTATTTAACATAGCTTCTGCTTTTATTGAGACACTTTGTGTAGGAAATACAAACTAGGGGATTTGTGAAGGTTTTAAAAGCTATTATTCAAGTAAATGGAAAAGTGCCATCATGTATGTTGTTTGGAATACCAGAGAGTGCAAAATAGATTTTTCTTCTACTTGAAGATGGTTTCATGAGAACTACTTTTCTTTATTAAAACATCGTGCCTTCCACACATAAAGGCTTATATTGGAATGATTTGTATCAACTCTTGTACTTCCTTTTCATTAACGTGCAAGATAATTTTATCAATATTTTAAGCTGTTAGAGACTAGTCACTGTGATATATGTGTATTAACAACATCTTTGCATGTTCAAAAATGAAAACAGTTTCTGGGCAAATGATGGGAAAAAATTAGGTGTTAAACATTATTTTCATTATCTAGGATTTTTTTGTTGTTGTTTTGTAAATAATTTAGGTTCTTGCTGTGTCCAGGAGCTGAAGTTATTAAAAAGGGATTCTGAAACGTGTTTTCTAAATGCAAACTCAGTAAATAGAGGAAAATTAAGCCATGAAAACAATACATGTCACTTATGTCATAATTCTGTTAAAATGAAAAACCTGAATCTAAAATATCAAGCAAATACAATTTGAGGAATATTCTTTTTTTTTTAATTATTATACTTTAAGTTCTAGGGTACATGTGCACAACGTGCAGGTTTGTTACATATGTATACATGTGCCATGTTGGTGTGCTGCACTCATTAACTTGTCATTTACATTAGGTATATCTCCTAATACTCTTTCTCCCCGCCCCTCCCACAATAGGATGCAGTGTGTGATGTTCCCCTTCCTGTGTCCAAGTGATCTCATGGTTCAGTTCCCACCTATGAGTGAGAACATGCAGTATTTGGTTTTTTGTTCTTGCGATAGTTTGCTGAGAATGATGGTTTCCAGCTGCATCCATGTCCTTACAAAGGACACGAACTCATCCTTTTTTATGGCTGCATGGTATTCCATGGTGTATATGTGCCACATTTTCTTAATCCAGTCTGTCACTGATGGACATTTGGGTTGATTCCAAGTCTTTGCTATTGTGAATAG
>NW_012114252.1:3310520-3338618 GCF_000951035.1 Colobus angolensis palliatus | reverse complement strand
AAATAATTATAAAATATATGGTTATAATGATATTTAATGTTTTAATTTGTTAATTAATTTTAGGTAGTATTATTGAACTGTGTAAATGCCACAGAAACAGTCATGGAAGTATTATGCTCTTGTAATACAATGCATGTTGTTCAATTCAATAAAAAGTTTCTCATTAACTTTTTAAAATTCAATTTTCTTTTTGTAGCAAGGCCAATTTCATCTATAAATACAGTGTTTTTGACAGAAAACTTGTAATGCCGTAGATACTGTCTTGTTTAGCCTTTGAGCGTTAACTGATATTTGAATAGTGATATTTGCAGAAGAGCTTTTATGGTTTCAGGTTGACAAGTCATTAGCTCTTCTTTCCCTAAAGCAACTACAAAACAATTCACATGGAAATTTTACAATTAGATTCTGCCTTTCCGCTTAGCTCCTTACTGTTTATTACTTCATTTATCCCCTGGAACCTTTGGATTCTTTAAATATCACTAATATATTTGGTTTTTTTCCCTACCATTTTTTTTATTGATGGGCAATTAATTGTGGAATAATAAACCCAACATGGACATACATTCAGTTAAAGTGTGCTTATGTTTATTTTTAATAGCAGTTTCTTTTAATGTGGCAGGACATTTACTTGGGCTTTTGAGCAAAGGCCTGCTGAGTGAAACTATGTTGTTTATCGAGTAGTTAATAGGATGATTGGGTGTAGACTTTTTGCAACAATGAGAGAAGGGAAAATATAACTAAGCCTCAGGAGGGAATTGGTAAACATCTTTTGTGTCATTAAGTTCAATGTCTATAGTCTTCTAAGATCCAGACAAATAGACTCCTAGAAAATGTGGGACTTGTCCATAGACCCTGAGGAATCATCAGTGTTGCATGCTAGCAGGAGTACTTTTGCTATCAATACAGTATCCTGTTGAAACAGTGATTTAAGCACTGATTTGGATCCTGATGAATCTTATTTTTACCCGTGTTTGGCTGAAGATTAGTGCCAGTACGTTTCTAAACCTTAGGTGTCATTTATAACGATATTTCTCAAAGTTCCTTTTTAGTTTTAGCAGGGATGCACCTTGACTCACAGTTGCTTTTTTTGTTTGTCTGCTTCCACTCCCCATGTATGCTACTGGGCTCTAACCATTCCCCAGCTCATATGCAAGATCAGGAGTTCTACCAGGAACAAGTGCTGAATGTGCGTAGCTGCAGAATTGGTAGAGAAGGGGCAGAGGTCCCTCACTACTAAGGGTAAGGTCTTCTTCTGGGGGTTGAGAATGGGGGATATGGGTTTGAGAAATGGAAGAAGGTCAGGAAATTCCACTGGTGAAGTCAGATTACCTTTGGTAGAAGTACTGAATATAGATGAAGGGCCCCTGTAAATATCATATGGAAACAAACTCTGAATTTCTTAAAAGAACTTTTTCTTTGAAACTTTTAGACCTCTGCATTATTTTTATTTTTATAATTTTATCTTGGCCATCCATGTGAGCCAAGAAACCAGGATGGAAATGAACGTTTAATCCTACATTAGCAAGTTGAAGCGTAATCATCTTAAGTTTTCCTTTGACCCACAAGCTGTTGTCAATTAAGTGGTCTGTTTGTACAGACACTTCCACCTCATACCTAAAACATTGCATCTCTTTCTTTGTTTTCTCCTCAGAGGAACATTTTCAGAGATTCAACAACTTTTTTCTTTCCCTGTGACAGGCAGAACAGTTGTATTCAGTCTTTTTTCATCCAGGTTTTCTGTCCTGAACAGATTAGAAATGGTGTGTTCCACTGAGAATAAAGGGGCCAAGCTGCTGCTACAGCAATGTTTCTGTAGGACACCAGCTACTGGGGCACCTTGAGGCATCTGTTGCAGAATTGCAGCCATGAAATACATGCCTGTGATAGGGACCCTGTTAGAGGCCCAGCAATTGGCAGGAAACTTGTCTCACATCAGTGAACTTTGCATCAGAAGCACTGCATCTTTAGTGACCTGCACAGATACAAACAGGAGTCCTGTGGGAGGATGGAGGAAGTGGCTTCTTCCCTCTGCTCTTGAGGAATTATCCCTGTTCTTGAGATGAGTTTCATAGAACTAAGTGAGTTAATACGAAAAATGTTAGAAGCCATACGAGGATTATGTATATTGTAAGCTTATTATATCCATAGTTTTTAAAATAAAGGGCAGAAAGGAAAAGAATATTATTTACTTTTCTTGTTTTGTATTTTAATGATGGTAATATTTTATGTTTCCTAGTAGGTATTTGGCAACTAGGGTGCAGATGTGTGGGAAGAATTTGTTAATTTTTCTGTTTGTCATGGTGTAGGTCAGAAAGAAAGGAAATTGTCTGAAGTTTAACTTTCTTTCTTCGTTATGACAAGATCATTTTGTCATTCTAAATATTTATATATTAGCTTTATATACATCTTTGTATCAAAAATATTGTCATGTTAAAAATAGATGATACTGAGGCCTTATTTTTTAACAAAATTGTTTCATATTTTGGCACCTTCAGTGTGGCAATGCATTTAAATTTTAAATCCGTTTTGATGAAGATAATTTTTGGAGCTAAAATAAATGTTGTCTGAAGCAGAATATTTTCAAAGAAAAGAACCTTGTCAAGAAACTTGCAGTAGTAATAAAAGTGTTCAAACTTTTCAGTCTGGTAAACTTTTTCTGGAAGCAGCTGTGCTGTCTGTTTCATTTGGGTAAAATATGAAACGTCAATTTGAAAATTAGTGTTTAATGGGAGGGAGAGATTTCTTTTCATGGGACTTAAACATCTGGTTTTAAATTGTTAATTGAAATATTGATGACTATCACTGATTATTTAAACTTGGCCAAATTTTAAAAATTTGGAGAAGCTTATGACTTCCCAAACCAAAAGTTTTATTAAAATTGATTATAACTGTTAAAAATTATGGAAAAGGAGGAAATAAATAATCTAAACTTTCTCCAAAATTTAAAAAACTCAATGAATATGCTTATTAAAACTGAAATTCTGCTGTAACTTTTATAGCTGCTCTAAGTCAGCTTCTGGTGGTGTTCTTATTTTACATATAGAAGTAAAAGTCCAGTAATGTTGAATTGGCTGGTACAATTTCTTTTGAGTCAAGTATATGTTTTTATTTTTTCATTATGTGTGTAAGCATGCCCGAATCTATGATTTAGTTACATCTAAATGTAATTTGTTGGTTGCTTTTGGAAATCAAAACAGTATGCTGTAGAAACTATGATTTAAGCAGTGATTTGGATCCTGATGAATCTTATTTTTACTCCTGTATTTGGCTGAAGTACAGTACTTTTCTAAACCTTAGGTGTCATTTATAACAATATTTCTCAAAGTTCCTTCTTAGTTTTACTAAGAATGTGCCTTGACTCACAGTTGCTTTTTTTATTTGCCTACTTCCATTCCCCGTGTATGCTACTGGGCTCTAACCATCCCCCAGCTCAGGTGCAAGATCAGGAGTTCTATCAGGAGCAAGTGCTGAATGTGCGTAGCTGCAGAATTGGTAGAGAAGGGGCAGAGGTCCCTCACTACTAAGGGTAAGGTCTTTTTCTGAGGGTTGAGAGGGGGATATGGGTTTGAGAAATAGAAAAAGGTCAGGAAATTCCACTGGTGAAGTCAGGTTACCTCTGGTAGAAGAAACATGTCAATGTCAGTGGAAGGTTTTGGGAGCCTTGCTATTCAAAGAGTGGTCTTGTGGCCCACAAATCAGCCTCACCGAGGATCTTGTTAAAAAAAGCAGACTCTCTGGCCCCACCCTAGACCTACTGAATCAGCATCGTTATCTTAACTAGAGAAGTATTTAATATAAGAAACACTAGTTGGGAGGAGTGTAGGGCATGAATCAGGGAGGACATTGTATGTTCCCGCTGGGCTTTTAATCAGATCAGCTTATCTATATACCTTACAGAAAGATTGTGGGATTGTCTTAGAAAGTTGGCCTAGATCCTCTTGCCTTTCTCTGAATCACTGAAACTCTTATTATAATTTCTTCTGTCTTCTGATTAATTTTTTCAACCACTATCCTGAGTTTTTGCCTGTTGGATATGGCTTTTGCCTGTGTATTAACTCTCAGTTCCTCTTCAGGGTCTTAAAGAACAAAAAGACATTTTGTTCTTTAAATGACCATTGGCTTTTATTTTTTCTCCTTCCCCCAACTTGGCTTCTAAGGTTCCAGTAGGCCCATATAGCCATACTTGATAGTCTTGCTGTACTCTTCTAAGAGGAATTAAGACCAAGCAAGGTATCCCTTTGAGGATATAAAACTGTAAAATGGACTGATAACCACAGTACGCATCTCATAAAGATCAAGTTAAAACACTTAGAATAGTCCTTGGTGCATATTAGTGACAAATAAATGTTCTAAACATAATTGAGAAGTAAAGATAGTCAACAAATGTTTGTCAATTCTTTGATTGAGATATTTGTGAGTTCCTTTCCACTATCTTCCTACCCATACAACTGGTATAAATGTTGGTTATACAGGTAGGCGTCTATGTGAGTTTCTAGAGAGTTCTCTATTTAGATTTTAATAAAGTTAAAAAATATGATATACTTATTTTTTTTTTGCATGCAGTGTATATTCCTCTGAGGTCAGATGCATTTATTATAGCTTTTAGTAGTTTTCAAAATCAATAGGGTTACTATTTAAGTCACCTATTCACCTAGCTTTGAGCTCAAAAGGAAACATACCCTGTGAACTGATTAGATACATGAGAAGGTGCTTGGGCAGTGAATATCTAAATTCCTGACTTCTCAGATGGAAATTAAAAACCTGAAATGGTAAGTTAGATAGTGATTATATGAATTAGAGCTCTTTAAAGGGTTCATGTAAAAGCCAGAGCTTGATATATCTGAGGGCAAAATATAGATGTTCTGAAATAAATCCCACTTGCAAACATACATTACCAATTTTTGTTTGTAATCAATACTATAATCAAGGATTACTTCATTACTTTAAATCCTGCTTTCTCAATGAGCTCATTGACATTTACAGTTATTTATGTTTGCTTAGTACCAGAAGAAAATTCACTTGATGTAAGTATGTCATATAATAAAATGACTTGATTGCATAGTTGAAATTATATCCTCTGGTTTCATTCATAAAACGGCTACACTTTAAAAATTGTAAGTGCTTAGGCATGCAATAAAGGCTAGAGGAAATCATTGTCCTTATAATGTTGAATCAGCATTTTCATGGTTTTTTTTTTTTTTAAATCTTAGAATTTGAGCTAAACGCCCAGCAATGTCTTGTAGCAGAGAAAGATTTCAAACCCAAGTTCTTTTTACTATGTGTTTCAAAGCCAAGGCCTCTCAATAATGTAGCAATTATTTTTTAAATAGCCTTGAAGATTTGTGATCTTGGGTATGGAATATCTAATAAGAATTGATTACTTTTATTCCGTTCTAATTTAATTTTACTCTTTGTGCTTTTTATAGCTTAATGCTTTTATGTTAAAAATAAAAATCAAATAAAGTAATCCAAGAAGACATTCATCAGCTCATAGAATTACACCCTTTTCTATTTTTAGAAAAAATTCAGTCAAGATGGTTGACTTGTATGTTTGCTTAAAGCATGTTATTAGTAATATAGTATTTTATAACTGAAGTATAATTCTCACCATCAGCTCTGCCTTTGTCATCTAGGTATCGAGAGCAATCGTGGGGTAAGATGGAAAGGGGTAGAATTTGGGTACCATACAGAACTGGGTTCAAGAGTTGGCTTTTGCCGTTTGTTGTTTGAATAATATTGAACAATTTTCTTGACTACTTAACACTTCAGTTTTCTCACCTATAAAGTCAGTGATGATGAGTCTTAATGAGATTACTGTGAGGATTAAATAAAATCATTGATAATAGAAGGCTTGTCACAGAGGGGATTTGCAGGCAATGCTGCTTCTCTTTATTGTGTTATGCACAGATTTGAACTTGAAAGTGAAGCAGAGAGGTGGTCATCCTGAAATTTTCAGAACTCACCAACATTTTTCATTAGCCTTCCCCACCGTCATTACCCAAGGCAGAAATTCAAATTCAGCTTTCCCCTAAACCATTGGTCCCCAACCTTTTTGGCTCCAGCTCCAGGGACCTGTTTCATGGAAGGCAATGTTCACGTGAATGAGAAGTTGGGGGTTTGGGGGGATAGTTTCAGGATGAAACTGTTGCACCTCAGATCATCAGGCATTAGTTAGATTCTCATAAGGAGCACACAGGAGCACACAGCCTAGATCCTTTGCATCCACAGTTTACAATAGGGTTCATGTGCCTATGAGAGTTGAATGCCTGCTGATCTGACAGGAGATGGAACTCAGGTGGTATTGCTGGCTTGCCCATTGCTCATCTCCTGCTGTATGGCTCGGTTCCTAACAGGCCACAGATAGATACCGATCCATGGCCCGGGGGTTGAGGACCCTGCCCTAAACTTTTTTTCTAGCCTTATCTCAGTCCCTTAAAAGTAACTTTATTCCAACCAAAGGATATCCTCACTGGGCCCTACTTTTGATACCTTTTTTTCCTTATTTTTCTTGATGAGATTGTTTTTCATTGTTCCTCTTAATTATCATTCTTCTGGTAAGGTCCAGCTCATAGGGTATCTTTTTATGATTATCTAAAGACTCAAATCCAGACAGTTGTCTGCTTTCTGTGGCTTTTCAGCACTTATTGCCTACACAGCTTATTAGGTACTTAATCATACCAAGCCTTATGTTAGTAAAATCAGTGACAGCTGGGAATACAGTTCTTACTCACGCAGAGCCAGGCACCTAAGACACCCTCCGTTCATATTTTTGAAAAATGCCTTTCATTAGCATAATTATTTTGGATACTGTTTAGTCATTATTTTGTACCTGTTTTGTGATCAGAGTCGGAGCTGAAGAATAACGTCTTAAACAAGAGAGCACTTCAGGAAAAGTCTCTTGCAAAAGTTAAGTTGAGGTAATCCAGGCTGGTGTGGCACCCATGCAGTGTGGATCATGTAAGATCCAGCACACTGATGATGGTTTGCTGCTCCTTCATTTCTGTAGTGTATTCCAGTCCTCCCTGTCCAGCCACTGGGTCCATGTTCCATTGCAGTAGTTTAGAGAAGGTAGGAAGGTGGAGAAAGCCCCAGCTCCAACTCTTTTTATAGGACAGTGTCTGGAAGCTGCCACATCACAGCACTGCTTATATTTCATAGTCATGGTGGCCTCACCTAGCTGTGAGTGAGGTGGGGACATTCTGGGTATCTGTACTAAAAGATGAGTGGGTTCTATTATATTAAAAAAGATTGAATATTGGGGGAAGTGGTGTTAACAGTCTCTACCACACATTTAAAAATATCTAGCTGGATAGTAAGTTGCCTGAGGGCAGGGATGTCAACTCACTGTATATCTTGCAACAGGTCATGGATAGAATACACAAATTTTCAGAAACCTTGTAAGGAAGACAGAAGGTTACCTCATTTGGAGCATTGATACCATTCTTTCAAATATATAAGTTTTGTAGCCAATGTTTGCACTTCTGGTATTAGAGAATAACAAGATGAAGATGCAGAACAGGTTTTATTTTGAGAGCAATGAGAGAAACATGCCAGCTTCCATTTAACAGCACCTCACAGGATAGCAGGTTTTTCATAGGATAAACAGAGATCAGGGCAAGGGCCAGAAATTAGATTTTTGTCAGGGTACCTGGAGTTTATTTATCAGAGAATAAATGGTCCATGCTCTCCAAATTTACAAGAAACTTGCATATAAACTGGAATCCCAGTTGAATTTATACTGTGCAATTTGTGGCTCACTTTTAGTGCTTGTAATACTTTTGTTTGTTGTTTTGCATTGATAAATATCATGATGCATGGAAATCTCCCTTAGTAACTGGAATGTTCCTGGTAATCAGTCAAGCAGAGCAAAATAAAAGTGATAGTCTTGAGGAATATCTAAAGTCCTGGAGATTTTTGATGAGCATCCCTGCCCCCATCTCCTCCCACCCCTCAAAGTGAAAATTTTTCTAGTACTGATGATAAGGCCCCCAGATACTCTGCCTCTCCCCAGACATGGAGTCAGGTTAACATAGCTTAGTTTTTACCCTCTGACTTCTTTAATTGGTTTCATGATAAACTCATCTCTCTGTTCATACATTAGTGAAATACATGAATACCCATTAATTTCTCTCATATTTCTCAAGTCTTCTTCCCATGCTCTATTCAATCAGATTTTTGGCCAGGGAGATTTTGACTCCTTCATAAGTGACTCCCAGGCACAGTAAGTGTGAATCTCACCACTCAATGGGTAGTCTATTTCTTCCAAGTTTGAGAGGCTTCCTGTAGAGTTTTTTTCTATTTTACCGCTATGGTGTACTTACAAAATAATATCCTCATTGATGCTTAAAGTTTGGGAGACATAAAATATACTACAAAGGAGTGGTTTATATTTTCTCTGGAATTCATTAAATCTCAGATGAAAAAACTCTTGGTCTATTTTATTATCTAGAATGATTATTAGAAGGGAATATCCATATTCTAGAAGCCCCAGTGGTGTGGGGGAAGGAGAGGAAAACGAACGGGAGCAGCAGCGGCGGCTCTCCATAACTTGAGTTTACGTGAACCCCTGCTCTCTTTCCGTATTCTTCTGGAAAGTCTTGTAATATGTTCATGTTCTCCTATATCCCGCCATGCCTTCGTCTCTCCTACTCTTCTATTTCTCTTTCTTCCTTCCTTCTTTCTTTTCTTTTCTTTTCTCTTCTCTTTTCTTTTCTTTTCTTTTCTTTTCTTTTCTTTTCTTTTTCAACAATCAAGGCCTAAATGTCAGCTATACCCCAAAGTGTTTTGAGATAATGGTTGCTTAAAATGGCTTAATGAATGCTGGGTAACAAAATGCTATTTTATCCTTTTTAATCTTTGATCCCAAATATATGACCAAAGGAGAATAACAACAAATCCACCGACAGTAGAAAATCAGGGACAGTATGTTGTTTTCTAAAAAGTAAAGCTGAGTAATATTTTCATGCAAAATAGAAATGTTGACATGTTGCATTTTCATGCAAATGACATGCTGGACTTAAAATATTGGAAGTTCAAATTAACATGTATTTAAACACTGAACTTTCTACTAAGAATAATATTGGTCTCAGAATTAACTAAAAGATGTGAACCAAGTGAGCAATGTGAAATCTTATCTATACAGGAAAAGACATTGGTCTTTACTGGTATGTGTAGAGGCTTGTCATAGGGAAATCAAATTGACCTATTCACCATCTGAGCATCACATACTATGAGAGGTAGTCCATTTGGGCACAGTGGAGTTCATCTGCTATTTATACCTGACTCGCCTGTACAACTACCAGCTTCACCTGGGTTCTTTCTTACTGTTATCTATTTTTTGTCCTCATAAATGTTACAAGCACACCTTGCTTATAAATTGTCAGTTAATTATTCACAGGGCATTAGAACTAATAAAAAGAGGTTTTATAAAATGCTGAGTTTCAGTGAGTTTTAAAGTGTATAGTTATACAAGAGAAAGAATAAAAAGAGATTTAGAGAAAAGACTGTAAAGACCTAGTATCTCATCACTTTTAGATATTATAAGTGAGTAATTTTCAAAATAGCAGGAGGGATTGGTTAGCAAAAAGTGAAGAAGAAGTACCCATTATTATCTGTCTGGGAAACACTTATTTTAAAAAAAGCACACAGCTTGGCAAATTATCCCTAGCTGGTGACAATACTTAATTTCTAAAACCCCGCACTCATATCCCATCCAGGAAATTCTCAAAGAGGGTAATTTTGAATGGAAAATGAGCCCATACTCAAAGAGTGTGAAGTTTTTATGTTTATTAAAAGGAACCACAGATGACCAAATTTGAAAAACCCTGTTGTAGGCCTAATTATGTGTTCATCATGGAAACTTTCTTTTCCCCTAGACCCCACCCTCAGTGATTCTGATACAGTAACAGGATTGGATTCAAATCTGGGAATCTAAACACTATATTCTCTTTAAGATTGGGAACCCGTCTGCATTTTCTGAGTATATAGCATAGGCAAAGCAAATTCATGTTTGTTGAATAAATGCGCTTTTATATCATGAAGAAATGTGTATTAATTGGACTCTTTCACAGTGCAAGGGATAGCAACTCTTTCAGCTTATTTAAAAAGGGTGGAAGTAGACCTGACGGTAAAGGGTAGGGTGGCCAGAATTCTTGTGCCAGATCAACTCATAGGCTTCTGCTGAAATATGCTTTGCTGCTTTTATTATTCATGTCCTGCTTTGGGGTCTTATTAATTAGAATAAGAGACTGCCTTAGATAAACGCATGACTGCATGGAAAGCGATGGTGAAATGTCAATCAATCTGTATAGACTTCTGTCTGAGAATGTCCCGTGTCAAGGAAATACGTCCAGAGGTCCCATGCTGACAAAGCATGATGGGGGTCAAAGGATCTTGGATTAATGTGCATGAGGACAGGGAATGGAGTAGATGAGAAAAAACAGAGGTAAAGTGTCAAAGGATTTTGGAACTGACTACTGGAAACTATGCCCTAACACAGATGCCAAGGCATGAATAGCATAGGCATGACCGACTTCATAGGCTAGGGTGCAGATAACATCCACAAGTAGCATTCTAAAGTGAAATGCACTTTGATACATGTATTTGCAGGATATAAAGTCTATTCCTTTCAAGCTATTCTTATCACTTAAATATTTAGTAAACCCCTTACTAATTTCTGGGATGGGGAAACTGGAAGGGGAGAAGCAATTCTAATGGCTTTCTGACATGCATCTAAAATCCTTGAATGTTGCAACTACCCCCAGAGATTGTGCTGGGAAGGGCTGCCATAGCACCTTCCTAGAGAATTGGTGCCCCAGATAACTGGAGGCCAGTTCAGAAGGACTTTCAGTGGCTGGGAGATGGTGGGTTCTAGTATGGAGAATCAGCACTCTTTCTTAGATCATTCTCAATCAAGGAGTTCAATTATTTCTCCTAAGATTTCATCTCTTTTAAACTTCACTGTATATTTAGAAGTATTATATATGGCAAAGAAATATCTCTGCAGTAATGGAGTGTTTCTCTGAACAAGAGACATGGTCTTCTCTTTCTTCAAGCTGTCTTTTGAAGCACAAAAATTTTGATGAAGTCAATTTTATCATTTTTTTCTTTTTTCTTTTCACTTGTGCTTTAAGTGTCATATGTAAAAACACATTCTTATTCCAAGATCACAAAGATTTATCTCTATGTGTTTTTTTCTTAAAATTTTATAGTTTTAGCTCTTATAACTGTGACCATTCTGAGTTAATTTTTGTGAATGATGTGTAATAGAATTCAGTTGCAATTCTATTGCATTGATCTGTACATCTTTACTCTGCCAGCCAGCACCACACTTGTTTTGATTACTGTGCTGTGTACTAAGTTTTGGGATCAGGAAGAGTGAGTCTTCACACCTTTTTATTTTTAACGATTGTTTGTGTATTCCTAGTCTCTTACATTTGCATATGCATTTTAGGATCAACATCATTTTCTGCAAAAAAAAAAAAAAAAAAAAAAACAGGCAGCTGGGTTTTGATAGAGACTGCACTGAAACTTTAGAGGAATGTGGGGATTATTGCCATTTAAGTATTATTATACCTTCTGATGAATGCACATTGCATGTCTTTCCATTCATTTAGGTCCTCTTTAGTTTTTCTTTCCAACACTTTTATCATTTTGTGTATTTTTCGTGTGAAGAAGTCCTATTCTCTTTCATGAAATTTATTTCTAAGTCTTACACTTTTTGATTCTATTGTAAATGGGATCATTTTCCTAATCTCCTTTTTGGATTTTTATTGTTCATTGCTAGTGGAGAGAAACCTCATTGATCTTGTATTTTGCAACCTTTCAATCCTGATCTTATGTGAGGATCTTATGTCCTGAGCTCATTTATTAGCTTACTATTTTTTAGTGGATTCATAATTCTGTATCTCTATAAGTTTGTGTCATATGTAATTAGAGATAGCTTTACTTCTTCTTTGTTAATCTGGGATTCCTTTTTCTTCTTCCTGCCTAATGCCCAACTGTCTTGGCTAGAACCTCCACTATAATGTTGAATAGAGGCTGAAAGAGCCAGCATTCTTCCTTGTTCCTGCTCTTAGAGGGAAAGCTTTCAGTCTTTTATTAGTAGGTATGATTTTGGAAATGGGTTTTTTATAGATAACATTTTTTCAGATTAAGGAAGTTCTCTTCTATTACAGCAACTCTAAATACAGATTCCTCTTAGGGATTGTCCTTATTGTTCATTTTGTTGCTTTTTGTTTAGTTCTTGCTGCACTAGCCTTGAACTGGTACTTTTGCTGGGTTACCTAGACAGCCCACTATAGATCTGCAGAGTCTGGAACGATGGAATCTGCTGATGTCCACCGCTACCAAATCTACCTGGAATTCCTTTTCCAGCTCAGGGAATTCAGGGAGAAGAGAGTTCCCACCCAGCTGTGGAGCTGCTGGAGCAGCTTTTCCACATGGCTTAGCTGTGGGGGACCTAACTGGAATGCCACTGCCTCATGCTGCTTTTACTGAGTTTCCTTCGATTTTGTGGAGTAAGTGCTTCTCAATTTGCTGTAAGCCCTTTGAGTAATCTCCAGACATTGAATGACCATTGCTAATTTTGACCAAGTTAATAGATGGCTCTTCCTGGGAAAGTTTTCTCCAAGACCCTCACACTACCATTCTGGAAGTTATGATATTCCCTCCCTTTCTTAGAGTTTTCAGTACCTAGAGGGTATTTAGAAGGACACATTTTGCTAATACATGAAGGAAAGGGGATTTCTCCAGGTTAATACATACTTTCTTGCTTCAGGTTGATGACTAAAGAAGACTACTCAAGTTTTTTTCTTAATGTTAATTGTTCAATTCCCACCTATGAGTGAAAACATGCAGTGTTTGGTTTTCTATCCTTGCAATAGTTTGCTCAGAATGATGGTTTCCAGCTTCATCCAGAACAATGAGAACACTTGGACACCGGTGGGGAACATCACACACTGAGGCCTGTCGTGGGGCGAAGGGAGGGGGGAGGGATAGCATTAGGAAACATACCTAATGTAAATGACGAGTTAATGGGTGCAGCACACCAACGTGGCACATGTATACATATGTAACCTGCACATTGTGCACATGTACCCTAGAACTTAAGAGTGTAATAAAAAAATAATAATTTTCCCCAAGGTGTCTTGGTGTCTCCTCTTGTAGATCTGTGCAGTCCAATATGGTAGGCACTAGTTCAGCAATTGCCATATGGTGCCTCTGAATTGAGGTGTACAGTAAGCACATACTAGATTTCAAAAAAATTACTGAAATTAGAATATAAAATCTCATTGATGGTTTTTATATTGCTTATGTGTTGGAATGGTAATATTTTGTATATGTTGGGTTAAATAAAACCTGTTACTAAATTATTTTGAGCTCTGACTTTTTACTTTTTTTAAGTGGTTACTGGGAATTCTAAATTATATATGTTGCTAACATTACATTTCTATTGGACAGTGCTGCCTTATATCACCCCATGCAATCAGCTGTGAAGAGAAGAGAATCAATAATATATCAGTTTTCCTCAGAAGAGATTGTGAGGTTAGCAGGCACACAACATTTAATAGACTACTTTTCAGTATGGACATCTTCAAAATTTTGTGGCTTTCAGGTTAGATTTCACTACATGAAGAGCTCAGATATGGACTAGCAAAAGATATAGCCGGGTGTGGTAGCTCATGCCTGTTATCCCAGCACTTTGGGAGGCTGAGGCAGGCGGATCACAAGGTCAGGAGATCAAGATCATCCTGGTTAATACAATGAAACCCCTGGGTAACACGGTGAAACTCCGTCTCTACTAAAATACAAAAAATTAGCCGGGCGTGGTGGCACGTGCCTGTAGTCCCAGCAACTCGGGAGGCTGAGACAGGAGAATCGCTTGAACCCGGGAGGCAGAGGTTGCAGTGAGCCGAGATCACGCCATTGCATTCCAGCCAGGGCAAGAGAGCGAGACTCTATCTCAAAAATAAATAAATAAATAAATAAAGCCAAAAAACAAAAAAGATGTATAAGTTAGTCTATTTGGCTATAACGATAATATTTATAATCTGTATTAAGTTTTTCATTTGCAAATATTTTCATATTACATCTCATTTTTTTACCCTCATTTCCTTTGGCATAGGTGGTAATTATTAATATTGTAACTGTTTTTAGGATATTTTTAAGGTTAATTAGAACAAATATAGTAAAACAGCATCCTTTTTTTTCTTGAGTCTTATGACCAGATTTGATTCAATACGTATATTTGGACTTGTACTAACTTAAAGAACAGTGTTACCACGAGGGATTAAAAAGCGTTTAATAAACTTTGGTCTGCTGGGGAGAATAAGATAAATACACCAATGATTGTAATCAATTTTGTGTTTAAGTTGATGGTTTGTTTTTGGTTAGGTCAAATTACCTCCTTTCTTTTTCCCACTGAAGGAATGGTAACTAAGCCAAAAAGAAATCATGAAGGAGTGTAAAATTTTATTAAGATTTTTATTGGGACCTTGTTTGTGGTATATTAGCAATAATTTAACATCTCTCAATAGAGAATTGATTAAATATGATATTCATATGAAGAATAGTATGACTCATTTATGGTTATTTTCAGCATGATATTTCATGACCCAGAAAACATTGATGATATATTGTTAAGCAATACACATGGTTTAAATAGACACAGCATCATATTTTTAAATACTTATGTAAATAGTCATTCTATTTCTCTCATCTCTTTATATATCTTCTATAGAGATATCTATATCTAGATGTGTATGTGTAAATTTTATGTAGCCCTATTTCTATAAAATGGTATGATATTTTTTAAAAGTTACAGAGTATTGGCTGGGTTTAGTGGCTCATGCCTGTAATCCCAGAACTTTGGGAGGCCGAAGTGGGTGGATCACCTGAGGTCAGGAGTTTGAGACCAGCCTGACCAACATGGAGAAACCCCATCTCTAGTACAAATACAAAATTAGCTGGGCGTGGTGGTGCATGCCTGTAATCCCAGCTACTCGGGAGACTGAGGCAGGAGAATTGCTTGAACCTGGGAGGTGGAGGTTTCCGTGAGCTGCGGTCGTGCCATTGCACTCTAGCCTGGGCAACAAGAGTGCAAAACTCCATCTCAAAAAAAAAAAAAAAAAAAAAGTTATAGAATACTAACAGAGCTAGAATAATTTTTGGGAATCTTGAGTCTGCTTTACCAATAATTTTAATAAAAATATTGTATTTTTTATTAGAAAAAATGTTTTTAAAATAAAGTTTTATAAAAGACCTTGTGTTTTAGAGAAATCACAAAGGACAATAGGGATGTAAATTGGTCATTGTTCTATCGGTGTTAATACTTATGAATATACTATCCATTAAATTATTGTCTCTATTATCTTACGGTGGAATTCATCCCTTAGTTACTAAGGTTTCCCATAAAATGGAGACAATTCACTCGATGTTAACAAAAGGTTTCCTGTAATATGGAGATAATTCCCTCGATGTTTTATATTTCTCTGGTAAGAGAAATATAAAAGCATTTTTTTTTTCTAGGTCCAATGAAGACAAATAGCGAACACTCTCCCTGGATTTTAAGGGAAGAATAAAACTCTAGAAATTAAAGACCACATGTTTCAACTATAGCAGACTTATCCTTATGTTTTTCAACAGAGGGAGGAAACTTTTCTCTAAAGGAAAGTTGTTTAGAAAGATTTCAAGTATTCATATTTTCTCAATAATTTGAATTACTAGAATATGCTATAGCACAATAAACTATTTTAAATACTGACAAAGAATTTTCAGTTAAAATAAATATGAAAATGTTCTCTTGATCTTCATGTTTCAAGATACAACCTAATTATAATCTGGTACAGAAATGGGTAAATCTAAAGCTTGCAAGCCAAAATACTAGAGTAGAAAACATTATTAGTAGCAAACAAGAAATGTTTCTGTAACCTTGAAATGTGACATAAAATCTATTTTGATTTTATTTCCTATATTTTCAAAGTAAATTGCTGGCATATTTAAAATTATAATGTATATATTAGATTATATTAGATTATGTTATTTATCAAGATATCCTGAATACTTTAGCAAATTGATCAATCTATTAAGAATCAGACTGTGAATAGGAAAAGAGATTAATGTTTATATTAAAACCATTGTATTAGAAATTCTATTAGATTATTTCTACTTTTCGAATCAATATCAAGGTATAGTAATAGTTTACAACCTCTCTCAGTAGCCTCATTTTCCCTTTAAAGTCAAGAGTCTATTCTTTTTTTTAAATTTAAGTTCTGGGATACATGTTCAGGACATGCAGGTTTGTTACATAGGTAAACGTGTGCCATGGTGGTTTGCTGTACCAATCAACCCATCACCTAGGTATTACGCCCCACGTGCATTAGCTTTTTATCCTGATGCTCTCCCTCCGTCTGTCCCTGTGATAGGCTCCAGTGTGTGCTACTCCCCAGCCTGCGTCCATGTGTTCTCATTGTTTGCTCCCACTTATAAGTGAGAACATGTGGTGTTTGGTTTTTCTGTTCCTGTGTTAGTCTGCTGAGGATAATGGCCTCCAACTCTATCCATGTTCCTGGAAAGGACATGATCTTGTTCCTTTTTATGGCTGTGTAGTATTCCATGGAGTATATGTACCACATTTTCTCTATCCAGTCTATCACTGATAGGCATTTGGGCTGATTCCATGTCTTCGCTACTGTGAATAGTGCTGTAATGAACATATGCATAATGTGTCTTTCTAATAGAATGATTTATAATCTTTTGGGTATATACCCAGTAATGGGATTGCTGGGTCAAATGGTATTTCTGGTTCTAGATTTTTGAGGAATCTCCACGCTGTCTTCCACAGTGTTTCAACTAATTGACATTTCCGCCAACAGTGTAAAAGTGTTCCTATTTCTCCACATCCTCTCCAGTATCTGTTGTTTCCTGACTTTTTAATGATCACTATTCTGACTGGCCTGAGATGGTATCTCATTGTGGTTTGGATTTACATTTCTCTAATGACCGGTGATGTTGAGCTTTTTTTATATATTATGTTTGTTGGCCACATAAATGTCTTCTTTTGAGAAGTGTCTGTTCATGTCCTTTGCCCACTTTTTAATGGGGTTGTTTGGATTTTTTCTTGTAAATTTGTTTAACTTCATCGAATCTACAAGAGTCTATTCTTAGTCTTTCAAATTGGTATATTTGCCTGTTTCTATTGGTTTAGTCCCTGTGGCTATGGGGCAATTTCTGTTGAATATTAGGATATACAAACATGAAGCTTTTGGTTGCTTTGAAGTAACAGTTTGGATTCAATGCAGTGCACATAAAGGTTTTCTTAAAAAAGAAGTTGTTGGTCTCCTAGTTCAAACTAGTTGTGTTACTTTGGGTAATTCACATATCCTTTCTGGATTTTAGTTTTTCTTTTCTGCAAAACATGACAAATACATAATCTTTAAATTTCATATAGTTTTAAAATAAAATGACTCTTCATGATATTAATCATTTATAACTTAGTGTGAAAGATGTTACCTAAGAGCAAGTTTTGATAAGCTGTCAGCTAATATTTATTTAATACTACAGTGTGCTAATCATCATACATAGACACAATGAGTAATTAAATCTTTCCAACAAACCTGTCAGGGGGTATATAATCATCTTCATTTCATGAATATTTCAGAGAAGTCAAATTGTTGCCTATGGTAACACAACTAGTTCATGAGATATCCGGCATTCAAAACCAGGACTAGTTTTATTTCCAAGCCCGAGTTATTGTTTTACTCATAGCCTCCTATGCAGGTACTGAGGTAGAGATGATATAGACTTTGGGGGCACTGAACGCTGACTATCACTGAAGGAGAAAAAGCACAAAAATTGGTGACTTGAGGAAAAGGATGAGACTATTTAATTCCCTTGAATTGTCATTTATTCCTTGGTCAGCTTAACTCCAATTCGTTAACAGCCTAATAGCAAGTGGGTGGTGAGATGTTACACTTGTATATTTTTTTGTAAGATTGATAAGTGAACTGTTTGTGTTGTATTGCATTGTTACAGAAGAAATAATGTTTTAAGAAAAACAGAATTTATACCTAAGCCTGTATAAGTGAGGATTTCTGAAATATATCCTTTATGCATGTCTTTTTATTGCTTTAGTGGTCACGTACATTGTCTTGTGTATAGCAAGATCTTGCTTAATGCTTTTCTGTTGGAAATGAGAATGAAAGCCCATATGGAAAAATAGTAACTTGCAGTTTGATAACAGTTATCTATTTCATCAACCTTCTCAAATTTCAAAGAAAAAGCCTGGAATAACTGACATAAAGGCAAATTTTCTACAAATATAAATATAAGCATCAGTACAGTCATAGCAACAATAAACATGAATATATATATTTTATGGATAGCTATAGATAAATGTGTACATGTGTCTGTGGATTTACATTCAATCATACCCATACTATAATAGATGTGTAGCCAGAATAGAAGTAAATCAAATTATTCAATATAAATTTATTGCAGTTAACCATCTGCGATGAAATTCTCATGGGATTCTCTTTAATTTTTGTATAAATGAGGAAAATGCAATACTAAAATTATAAACACACCATATTTATAAGCTGTCCTTTAAATAAGCTGTGATTCTAAGCTTCCATCTGCTTTCTTGCTGAATGACATAGAACATTTGCTTCCTCTGCTGCACTTCTGGTCTTTCTTCATTTTCTGAACGAGCCCCTGCAATACAGAGGCCCAGATAACAGGCTCCTATGCTCTGTCAGCTTGTTCTGCAATAAATCATCAGAGGCAACAACATTTGTTTACACCTATTTAAAAGGGTCTCCTGGGAAAAATCTGTGAGAAGAGAAAGTACTGTCAACTGTTCTGTAACTTCATCTCTTACTTCCACGTCCTTTTATCTTTGTCTTTTATAGGAGTCAGTCTATGCATTATTTGTTTTTGAATATTATGAGACACCACAACTGAATTAGTGAGGACCCCGGATCTTACCTCCTATAAGACAAGCTAGAACAAACAATAGTGACTAAATATTTAATCAAATGATAGATTTTTTTTTTTTTGCTCATATTGTCTTATACATTAAACAAAAGCGAAGAATGTTTGCTCTGACGGTTCTTCCCTTTAATCATCAAAAGATTATTCCAATAAGTCTTATACAGAAAAGCCCCATCCCTATATGTGATAAAAAAATTGGAGTTTTAAACCTATGCAGAAGTTGTAACTAAAATTGTATTTTAGGCATTGCTTTTCAAAGTGCCTTTTATATATCAGGAAATGGTAGATTATGTGACATCAAATAAACAAATGTTCTGTCTTACTGCATCAATAATGTTTTCTGTTTTATCCTAGAAATCTAGAATTCTAAAAATACAGAAGAAAATTTAGGGATTATCTAGCTCAACCACATTATTGTACAAATAAAGAACCGAAGTTCAAGGAGTTACAGGACTTGCTGAAGGTCATACAGCAAATTACTGCTTAAGCCTTTGAAGCTGCATTTGCTGTTCTCTCCAGCATTTTTGGATGCTTGTGAGTCAATGAATGAGCCAACTACCCCATCAGATGGCCACACTAGGGCACCTGGCATATGGAATCTCCTCAGGATCCTCACCCTTATTACTAGAGCTAAATTTGAGATGAAAGACAAATGAAAAATAAAATATCTTAGAAGACTTTTTAGAAAGTGAGTGAAACAAGGGAACATTTAAAAATAGCCTGTAAAACTTGCAAGTAGCCTAATCTAACCTAATTGACCTATCAAAAGTTTTCTGAACCCTGGGATACTGAGTGGCGCAGTGGAAAAAGGGATTTTGAAGCCTGATTTGTTTTAGAATGCTTGCTTTGTCGATTATTGGCAATGTGACCTCAATGACGTGATTTTGCCTCTCAGAAATTACCACTTGGGGGTAACTTAGGTGAGATACTGAGCAACACACTTCTTGTTTACTCATATTTGTTCTTCCCACCGCTCGGGCTGTCCTGTACCCCACAGTATAATAATCACACAGTGATGGAGGTGTAAATACAGCAGTCAAGGAGACCTTCAAGCAAGGTGTGGAGGTCTCTACATTTGTCAATGTGGACACCAGTTCACATCTGAATACTGGGTCAGAGCTAATATCCTTTTATATTCAATGAAAGAAAGACCACTTACTCCCAATACTTTAAAAAAATAAACTTTCAGTGAATAAGCCTTATAGCCAGGATGAGTCAGGCAAAACATGAAACATGAAGTAGGCAGGATGGGTTCCTTGTGCATTCCAGAGTCCAGTGCTTCTCTTCACTTTCCCTTTTCCAAACCCCGCTCATTCACTCTCCAACCATCTTCTCTATGCTCTGGATACGGTTTGGTTCTAGGTCCTCACCGAAATCTCATGTTGAGTTGTAATTCCCAGTGTTAGGAAGGGGCCTGGTGGGAGGTGATTGGGTCATGGGGTTGGACTTCCCCCTTGCTGTTCTCTTGATAGTGACTGAGTTCTCACAAGATCAGGTTGTTTGAAAGTGAGTAGCACTTCCCCCTTCACTCTCTCTCCTGCTGCCATGTGAAGATTGTGCCTACTTCCCTTTTGCCTTTTGACATGATTGTAAGTTTCCTGAGGCCTTCCCAGCCATGCCTCCTGTACAACCTACAGAACCGTGAGTCAGTTCAATCTCCTTTCTTCAAAAGTTACCCAGTCTCGGATAGTTCTTTATAATAGTGTGAAAACAGACTAACACAGCTTTCTTCCCCTATCAAAAGCTTATTGACAGGCAGAATCCATAACTAAATATTCTGGTGTTGTCCCATCCTGGGAACACGTGCACTTGAACGGAAAGCTCTGTGGGAAGGGAACAAACATGAATCATTATGGCTCAACATGGGCCAGCAGGGTCCTAATAGGTGCTGGATTATCTAGTTCTCTGAGTAACACTGTGAGGTAGATACAGTTATCTCAATTTTTACAGACAAGAAAACAGAAAGGAAATAGAGACAATAGCAAGAAAATGTATGTCAGGAATGAGTGTATAGTGTGTATATGGATGGGGTGGCGTTGGTCGGGGGCAAGTCAAGGAGAGGAGTGAGAATGTGCCCTGAGTGAGCAAATCACATCGACTTTGCAAATTGAGTCCTGGAACTCTCTGAACACAATTACGGAGTCACTCTTTCTTGAACATACTATACTGTTCACAGCATTTGTCTTACAGCTGGGCCTTCTTGTTCTTTCTTCTTCTTCTTATGCTAGTGGTCTTGGCTGAGTAATCTCAGGAAAATCAGAGACCTCCCTTTTTTTCTAAGACCCTTCATTCATTCTAATCTAACGTGTTCAAAGATGGGTATCGAAACTCATAAAAGTAAGAATTTACTTATTACTGCAGTCAATCCCATTCCTTCTGTTTCCAACCAGTTTTAATCCTTAAACGTTCACTGTTCTGTTTTTAATTCTATGGTCTTTAAAATTCTGGTATCTTGTCTTTCACTTTGGTCTTCAATGTAGTTAAAGTAAAATTTTAAGGGGAAAATAAGAGGTGCGATCTTCTCACAACTTTATGAAGTTGATTCCAATATGACAATTGACAAGTGCAGGAAGGCAAAAGTCTCTTAAATCAGATGTTTCCAAAAAGTAACTTTGGACATCCACTGTCTTCCAAATAAGTTATTGTTTTCGCTACTATGAAAATAGAAATTATATTGTGATGAAGTTACTCAGTTTTCTCTGTGCAAGGAGGCAGAAAGGATAGCCTAAGAATTATATTTTATTAAATCTGTATTCATAAAATAATTATAACAGTAATTCAGTCACTCTGTAATTTTAGTAAAGGCAAGGAAAGCAGACTTGACTTGAGAAATATGTTTTATCTGTATTTTAATCAAAAATGACTTATATACAACAATCTGCATTTAAAGAAAAACTTGATATGTTCAAATTCATACCTAACAACATTAAAAATTATTTCTGAATTTTCATAACCCATGTAATTGTATATGAATGACATTAAAGTTTGCAAACTAAATAAAATAGTGATGTAAACTGCTCAACAAATTTCGTCTAGGTTGAATATATTCACTCAAGAAAAAAATTATTTTTATTGTACTTGAAGGATTCTGATGATAGAAACAATATTTTATATGATAGCAAACAATTAGTAACAAATGAATTCAGTCCTTTTCAAAGCATCATTGAGCACTTCAGAAAATCTGAGTGTTGGGAGGAAAGAGTTTATTAACCTCAGTCCTTTATTAGTGAGAAGATAACCATGCAGACATTATTTGGTTGATAAGATATTCCTGAATAAATAGAGGATAAAGGCAAATCTAAGATTTAAAAAATAATATTCTGCCATGCCCTTTTCCTTCCTTCCCTTCTTCCTTCCCTCCCTTCTCCCCTCCCTCCTCCCTCTTTTCCTTCCTTCCTTCCTTCCTCCTCTCCTCCTTTTCATGTTTTTTTCATGCGATCCTATGGCCAAAGAAATGTTTGATAACTTTTTGTTGCACAGAAAATTGAAATAAACTTCATGATTCCATTAGAGTTATAACAGTTGTGTTTTCTTTCTCTTTTTCGGCAGCTGATTTATTTTCAGGGCTGATGTGTTTAGGGTGGATTTGAATATATAGGAGGGTAATGAATGGTACTAAAAAAAGTCCATGTTTACACTTCTCCTTTTTGTTATGTTTCTACACTAATGTGCATTTTGATAATTAGACAATTATAGCCAATTGTATTTGTTAAATCCTAGTATGGAGACTTAAGTAGTCTCTGAATAATTTTTGTGCTAACCTGTAGTTCTCACTGTTGTTCCAAAACTATATCTTTGAACCAGGAAGGTATGCAGTTTATTTAAAGGCATTATATTCACCATCTAACTCTGTTATGATTAGTTGTATGACATTTGTCAAATTCCCAAATATTTATACGCTCAGTTTTCTCATTGGTAAAATGGAAATGTCGATGTTTTTGGGGAGATTAAATGACATTGTGCATAAAGGCATTTATCATAGTGTCTGTACAAAGGCCAAGTAAATGTTCTGCTTCTAAACCTATTCTCCCCAATATATGCAAAATATCAGACTACGTTTTATGATTACTTAAACTCATATAAAAATAACTCAGGGATTCAAGAATATGGCTCTTTAAAAAATTACACCTGCATAAAATGTGACTATAAGATATGTGTGATAGTTTTAAATATATACAGTTTGATATAATCTATTAAATAATCTCCGAAAGTAGACACTTTCCAACACTTTTATCATTGCTCAAAACTTTCTTAGACCTTATTAATGCAAAACTCGCCAGAAGCAAATTCTGAGCCGTATAAAAAAATCATCAATATTGTTTTTATTTGACTGAAAATCAAGTCTAACTTTGAAGGGCGAAGAAAGTCCAGTGAGATACTCTATCTCATTTGAAAGAGCTTTGTAATTCATAAGAAACTATGTAGATATGAAGTGTCACAGAATGGGAAGTACTAATGGATAAGTATCCTTACTGAGATATTAACAATTTTGCCATAGGCTCTTAAAGAAATTCTGAAAACCCCTCAGTGTTTGAAGCAGTGTTCTAGCAGCACCATTATTGCTTATACAGTCCCCAAAGCTCCCATCTGCAGATAAACAACACCCATCTGAGCATGTAAAACTTAGTTTTTTTTTTTTAATCATTTCTTCTGTTGACTTCACCGCTCTGCTTTTGTTCATTTCTTGCCATTATCTTCTATCAGTTAATTTTATCCATACATCTTAGAATGCTAAAGCATGCTCTTCAGTTGGTTTGTCTTAAGAATTAAATTTCTCTTAAGTTGGGTCTGAAATTTTGCTATAGCAAGCCAATCATGACTTGGGCTGGAGGGCAGCAAATGAGTGCCTTAGTATCACTTTTTCCCAAGACTGATGAAGAGCTGAGGTTGAAGTAAAAAGGTTTCAAAATAGGTTTAAGTTTGTAATTTGTGGAGTGTGTCAAGGTGAGTGCAAATGAGTTGTTAACCGAGTGGATCAGGGAATGTTAGGTGTGGAATGGAAGCCTAGGAAAATGGCATCCAGAACTGACAGGTAGAATGAACACTTCTGGTTGTGAGGCATGTTTGAACGGAGAGTAAAACCTGACTGGGCAGCTTAAAAATGTTGTGATTTAAACGAACCATCCTTAGATCATTTTGTTAACTGAGAACTTAAGAGAGAACAAGGTTTGATGGTATATTGTTTCCTGATTGGCAGAAATGGATTTTACCTCATTAATGTTTGCAGTTGGCTGTGTCTTGTTTACCTCTTTGTCAGAAGTCATTTCAAATTTGTTTGTTTTTTATTTGAGGTCAGCAATTCCCTTTTCTATTCTGTGACTGTATTAATTATATTTTCTCTGTTGACTGGATGTGATACTTATTAATAAAAACTAACTTCTCTTTTTCTTAAGTATAGCCATAGACATATCCTATTAGCGTCTATTGAGGCAACTTATCCCAACTGAGAAATTAAGGACTGTTGGTTTGCAGCTCCATTAATGAGCAAATAGGAAAAAATCTAAAGCATTGCATATCATATTTTCTGTACATGTCTGCAGATATTCATAGGAACCTTAGAAATGCGTAGGTAGCCAATTGTTCAACATCAGGCTTTAAAAAGAAGTAGTACATCACATTTTGAAAGTGGGTGAAAATATCATTTTTGCTAGAAGAAAGTGAAAAATATTCTTCAAAAATTTCCACCAAATAATTAGCAGCTTTATTGGAGATATTCGTAGAGCAGGCATGTGCTTCCCAACATAGCTAAATCTGTGAGGCAAAGAGAGAGGCAGGAGCAGAGGCACAATACCAAAGATGCAGTTTGAATATAACGGAATACAAATCAGATGTTACTAAAATACTGAGCTTTAAGGTTCATCAGTGGCTAAGTTACAGTGGATCAAAATTATCAAGGTTCTTCAGTGAAATTATGCGAAATGCTTCTCAAGAATCTACCCCATAACTTATAGACATTCAGACATTTCCTTCTACAGGTTGCAAAAATGGAAGAGTCTCTTGAATATGCATGCATACTACTTGCCATTGTATGTTTTGATTTATTTCATGATATTCTAATTTCAGTACTTTAAGAAATACTGCATACTGTTTTCATTGTCTGGCAAATACACTTTCAAATGAAAACATTTTTAATTTAGAAAGGAAGGGGCTTGGAATTGATAGTAAAATTACAGATACACTAAATTCTTCTTATTCAAAATCACTTCTGTGCCCTTCACATCTTCAGATTTAATAATATTAGAAGTTAAGAAGGTTTTCAGTTAGATTCAAGAAAAGACATATTTTTAAAGTGTGTCATTTAAACGTTGAGTTTTAGGGACTTTATGACTATTTCAACTTGGCTTCTGAGAAGTTAATGTGACATATCTTTTCATAAATATAATTGTTACATTGAAAAAGGATCTCTTATTCCTGACATATGCAGAGAGAGAAGAAATCGAGACTTCAGTAAGGTATGTCAGGACAGAAGAGTTCAGTTACCAAATCCCAGGAAGTAACATCACCACACCTATCAGAGTGAATGTCATAGATTCAGTCGCCGCTGCACATCCTGCTCCTGTTGTGTCTAAAGTACTGCCAGTGTCTGTTTGATGGATTTGCTTTACATCACTGAAGTTCATATCATCTGGCATCCCTGTAGAGGCAAATAAGAAAGCACAGGATGATGCATGACCACTTCACCATAACACGTCTAGAACAACTCTTAAACTCAAAGTGTGGACAGCTTGGTTTTTGGGTAGCATTCTCTGTGTTCACCTAACTCTAAATGATTAATATGATACAGGTATTCCCGTCCTACTTAAATTGGAGAGTTCAAGCTCTTGGGTGAAAATTCTCAGAAATATTATAAGAGCAAAGTGAAAATATTTTTAGCTTTTTAACATTTTTGGAACATTTCTGTGCCACTGGTAAGAAAGTAAAGACATTTAATTAATTAATATATCCTGAGGTATGGGATTGTCCTTGTTTCAGAGATGTATCAACTGCAGTAATTGAAAACTTTTCCTGTGAAAATAAAATCAGGTGAAGGGATATAATTGAACAGAATGTTTTTTAAAAGTAGAATTTATACCATCGTATTTTAGATTAGAATAAAGTAGGCCTAAGATCTTTTTAAAATTTATTTTTATTTTTACTTGACAAATTTTATCAATACTACTGGGGTACCTTGTGATATTTTGACATGTATACCAGGAGGAATGATAAAATCAAGCTGGCTAGCATATCCATCACTTCACATCCTTAGCATTTTTCTTGTGGAGAGAACATTTGAAATGTACCTTCTTAGCAATTTGGAAATATACAATACATTATGAATGATAGTCACCATGCTGCAAAGTGGTCTAAAACATTTCTTCCTCCTATCTAACTAAACTTTGTACCCTCCACCCACCATCCCCCCTTCCTTCCCCACACCCATCCCCTGGCAGCCACCCTTCTACTTTGCCCTTTTATGACTTCAGCTATTTTAGATTTCACATGTAAGTGAGATCAGGGATAGTACCTTTATGGAAATAGAAAATAGCAAAGAATAATAGCAACAAATGTTAAATTTTATCTTTCATACACACACACAACTGTGAGGATGGAGGTGTAGATATCTATCAAAAGATCAAAGAAGTTGTTAATGGGTGGACTGGAGAATGAAGTTAGGGATAAAGTGTTTCATTTTTAAAAATGCAGGCAAAGTCATAGACCAAGACGCAGTCGCATTCTGGTTATTACTTCCGTACGTTATGAAACCTGACAAGTTGAGGAAAAGAATAACCCCTAAATTAACTGGGTTGAAATAATTGCTTTTAAAAGATGTTTACCTTAGTATGATATACTTAGGGAATTACTGATTCGCCACTTATTATCTAGTGCCATCAGCGTTCTGAGACTGACTGAATTATCTCATGGCATGCCACTATCAGTCACAATTAACAGATTTAAATTCATTGTTACTACAGCCACAAATATTGACATGGTAATTACAGAGAGATTGAAAAAATAAACTTCATATAAGGAAAAGTCAATATTTATGTAATTAGGCCAATACATATATATAATTCAGAAGATAAGCTCTGCTGCATTCAGAGATGAGAGCATTAAAACGAAGCAAAGCTCTGCTGATCTGACATATTGATTTTACAGTCTGAGCTCTTACATTATTATTCATTGTTTGGGTGCTTGTTTTGCCCTTCTGTGTCATCAGGCAAGATGAATAAACTAGTGATTCCCTGTTTTTTTTTAAATAGGGACTAGAGTGGAGTGCGAATATTTTAGTCATGGCTTTATACCTCTTGTTAAGCTTAACAAGAAGCTTTGAGGACTCCAGGCAATTAAAAATATATTTTATTCTAAGATAACTACATAAATTTGAGCTTTACAGGATTTACTTTTCATTTTTAAGCATTGTGAATTTGTGTCTGGACTGGATCCGTGAAAAAGGTTTTCTTATGCCATTCTGAGCTTATATTTCATTCATTCATGAGCCAGACACTGATTCGGGTTTACCAGATGCCATCATGGGTGAAAATATGTAAGTAGAAAGATGTTAAATCTTATGCCTGCAAGCCAGACAATGGCAGGAGAGCTTTTCTGCCTTCAATCAGATGCTATTTTACCATCTTACATTGAGGTGTTACTAATAAATGTAACCGTTCTAAGGAATACGGACTTTGAGTAATAAGTATATGAAAAGAATTCAAGATCTTTTCAGGAGACTGGCAGTCATAGCTGCAGTTATGGATCAAATCACAACCTTGTCATCTGTAAAAAGACATTAGCGTGCCACAAAGTCCAGCTCCATGATTATTTGATGCAATGATTATTTTCATAAAGAAATTTAATTAACCAAGCTTATAAATTATACCAAGTCTTATAAAGGCCTATAAAAGAAAAAATTAGTTTTGAGATTTATTGTATTAATACATTAAAGAAAAAGTAATTTTTGAATACTCTTATATGCAACACAAAGGTGTCAATAAATTCATAGTTTTGCTCTTGGTGGTTTATGGTCTGATGGGGAAAGAAAATTGTGTTGTTAAAAAATAAAGGCAATATTAATACACAGGTACAGGCCTGGTGATTGGTGCTATGAAATATGGTAGGCTGGGAGCAGTG
>NW_012114252.1:3308069-3309924 GCF_000951035.1 Colobus angolensis palliatus | reverse complement strand
AAAGGGATGTAAGTTGGTGAGGGAGTGCTCTGCTAAGGAAGTGGTAAAGTGGATTAATTTATGGATATTATCTACAGAGCACTTGCTGTGGTGTCAGGTACAGATCCAAGTACTTCACAAATATTAAGTCATTTAATTTTCACAACAGTTGTATAAAATAGGCACTATATTATTACCTGTGTTTATAGATGAGAAAACTGAGGCACTAGAAAGTTAAGTGACCACAAGCAGTAGAGCCAAGATCAAATCCAGAAGTCTAGACTCAGTCTATGCTCTGATCACCTGCCTCCCTGATTCCAAGCACGTTGCTTGGCACCAACAAGTCAATACTTAAATTGAGAACAAAAAAGATAAATTACGTTACCTACAAAGTGCATTAGGAGTGTTTTCTCTCCTTGCTTGTCATCTGGGATGGCTGAGTAGGTGCTACTTTAATCAAGTAACCGAACATATTCAGAGGTAGAATCCATGTGGGCAAGTTAATGATGGCGAATCAGAATGGCCTGATGAATCTGAGAGGACAGCACCTTCTTTTTGTCATTTACACAGAGGTAGGAGAGTGTAGGTATTTTCCTCTATCTCTATTTCATCTGTCTATGTATTTTAAACATTCTCTTAGTTTCACTAAGGAAAGACAAGTATGTTTAGAGACAGTGTGTTCTATTTTTAATAAAATTGCATGGACAAGAATGTATACATTATTAATTTGCTCGTTCATTTATAAAATCTATTCACTGTCAGCTCTGTGTCAGGTATTGTGCTGGAGAGTGAATATACAGTATGCACTCACAGCCTTTTCCTGCACACTTAGATGAGTCAAAAAAACCATACACACACACACACACACACACACACACACACACACACGTATCTCCACCAGGTGTCTTTTTCACCATTCCAATGGTGAGAGTGCGGGACAGATGGAATGCTGGGAGCAGGACTCCAGACCCTATGGATCATTATTTGAATTCAACACTGTTTATCATGAAGTCAAAGTAATTTATTTCTAGAAAATATCCATTTTTAAGGTAGCTATAGTCATGACACCTCAAAAAATATCTATTACGTAGAACACTTTTAATGAATATTGTTGAATGAATAAATTAAATAATGACTCATTTACACAAGATCAGGATAAGGTTGATATTAGTTCCCCTTATTCTAAATATTAGGAAGTTTGATAGAATTACTTCCCCTTATTCTAAATATTAAGAACAGGTGTGGAGGAAGTAATTTACTCAAGGTAACATAGCTATGGCAGAATTCCAGTTGTGCCCCATTCAGATGTGGTCCTCATCAATTCCAGAGCCATACTGTTTGCCACTACACTTTCAAAGCGTTGAACTCGAGGTCAAATTCCGGCTTTGCCACAGTCTAGCTGGTTGACTTTAGCTATGACCCACGTTTCTTGGAACTTTCAAATGAGAGCATTTTCAGTAAGAGAGTAGAGTTAATCAAAATATCTTGCTGGCTAAATTATTAAATCAATATTTGAAAAAATTAGCTAGAACTGTATCCCAAAGCATTGTCTAAAGTAAATGTCTGTGGGACCATAACTTAAGTAAAAATAATGAGCAAGTAAACAAAATATATAGCTCTATATTTTTATTTATATACAGGTGGGTAAAGCCTATATATTTTAAGTCAGAATAAAGAGAAAATTAATAGTTTTGACATCACACACAAAACAAGAACCTTTGGTACAACAACAAAAAAAAACTACAACATAATTGAGGATCCACACAGAAAAATGGAGAAAATTTTGCATTATAGATTACAGCAAAAAGATCATGTCTTGAACGTAAAAATAGTTCTTACAATCCATGTGAAAACTATAAATGTTCCTGTAGAGAAA
>NW_012114252.1:3305571-3305829 GCF_000951035.1 Colobus angolensis palliatus | reverse complement strand
ACACCTAGGTTGGTTCTAGGTCTTTGCTATTGTAAATAGTGCTGTGATGAACATGAGTGCATGTGCCTTTTTGGTAGAACAATTTCTTTTCCTTTAATCATATACCACTAATGGGATTGCTGGGTGGAATGGTAGTTCTCTGTTTTTATGTCTTTGAGAAATCTCCAAACTGCTTTCCATAGTGGGTGAAGTAATTTACATTTCAGCCAGAAATGTGTAAGTGTTCCCTTTTCTTCCCAGGCTTGCCAGCATCTGTTT
>NW_012114252.1:3263922-3305490 GCF_000951035.1 Colobus angolensis palliatus | reverse complement strand
TGGTTGCTTCTGTGTTTTGAGAAGTGTCTGTTCATGTACTTTGCCCACTTTTAGATGAGGTTATTTGTGTTTTGCTTGTTGATTTGTTTAACTTCCTTATAGACTCTGGATAGTAGACCTTTGTCAGAAGCATAGTTTGCAAATATTTTTACCCATTATGTAAGGCATCTGTTTACTTTGTTAATAGTTTCTTTTACTGTACAGAAGCTCTTTGGTTTAATTAGGTCCAACTTGTCAACTTTTATTTCTGCTGCAGTTGCTTTTAAGGACTTGGTCATAAATTTTTGCCAAGGATGAAGTCCAGAAGGGTATTTCCTATGTTTTCTTCTGGAATTTTTATAGTTTGAGTTCTTACATTAGGTCTTTAATCCATTTTCAGTTAATTTTTGTGTATGGTGACATGTAGGAATCCAGTTTAATTCTTCTGTATACGGTTAGCCAGTTTTCCCAGTACCATTTATTGAGTAGGGAGTCTGTTCCCCATTGCTCATTTTTGTCAACTTTGTCAAAGATCATTTCTTTCTACGTGTGCTGCTTTATTTCTGAATTATCTATTCTGTTCCATTCGTCTGTGTTTTTGTACCAGTACCATGCTGTTTTTGTTACTGTATCCTTGTATACTTTGAAGTTGGGTAATGTAATGCTTCCAGTTTTGTTCTTTTCGCCTAGGGTTGCTTTGGCTATTCAGGCTTTTTTTGTTGTTGTTCCATATACATTTTGATTTTTTTTCCTAATTCTGTGAAAAATGACATTGGTCATTTAATAGGGGTAGCATTGAATCTATAGATTGCTTTGGGCAGTATGACCACTTAACAATATTGATTCTTCTAATCTGTGAGTGTGGAATGTTTTCCCCTTTGTGTCATCTGCAATTTCTTTCGTAAGTGTTTTGTAGTTCTTCTTGTAGAGATCTTTCACCTTCTTGGTTAGATGTGTTCCTAGGTATTTTATTTTTTAAGGCTATTACAAATGGGATTATGCTATTGATTTGGCTCTCAACTTGAATGTTATTGGTATATAGTGATAATACTGATTTTTTTTACATTGATTTTGTATCCTGAAACTTTACTGAAGTTGCTTGTCAGATTTAGGAGACTTTTGGCATTCTTTAGAATTTTTTAGGCATAGAATTGTATTGTCAGCAAAGAGAGATAATTTGACATCCTCTTTTCCTATTTGGATATCTTATTTCTTTCTCTTTCCTCTCAGTAGGACTTTCAATATTATATTGAATAGGAGTGGAAAGGGTAGACGTTTTCACTTCTTAAGGGAAATACTTCTAGCTTTTGCCCATTCAATGGGATGTTATTTGTGTATTTGTCATAGATGGCTCTTCTTTTGAGGTATTTTCCTTCAATGCTTACTCTGTTTTTATCATGAAAGATGTTGGATTTTATCAAAAGCTTTTTCTGTGCCTATTGAAATAACTATGTGTTTTTATTAGAGTTCTGTTTATGTGGTGAATTGCCTTTATTTATTTGTGTATATTGACCCAACCTTGCATCCCAGGAATAAAACCCATATGATTGTGATGAGTTAAATTTGTTTGTGCTGCTGAATCCAGTTTGCTATTTTACTGAGGATTTTTGCATCTATATTCATCAGGGATACTGGCCTGCTGTTTTCTTATTTTGTTGTATTTTTGCCAGGTTTTGGTATCACAATGATGTTGGCTTCATAGAATGAGTTAGGAAGGAGTCCTTCTTCCTTATTTTTTTTGGAATAGTTTCAGGGGGATTGGTACCAGCTTCTCTTTGTACATCTGGTGGAATTCAGCTGTGAATCCATCTGGTGCAGGACTTTTTTTTAGGTTCATAGGTTTTTAAAAAATTTATTACGGATTTAATTTTGGAATTTGTTACTGGTCTGTTCAGGATTTCACTTTCTTCCTGATTCAATTTTGGGAGGTGGTGTGTTTCTAGGAACTTATCCATTTCCTCAAGATTTTCTAGTTTGTGGGACTGAGATGTTCATGGTAGTTTTTGAGGATCTTTTGTAGTCTGTGGGATCATTTATAATGTCACTTTTGTCATTTCTGATTGTGTTTATTTGGGTCTTCACTTTTTTTTTTCCAATTCTAAAATATTATTTAAGACCACACTTAAAAATGCAAGAAACTCAACACAGAATGAAAGAGTGGTATGAAAGTTGTAATACTGATCAAGGTAACTGACAAGCATCTAAGTAACTGTCTATCAATGTTGCCTGAAAAAAACAAAGCAATGGTTATATTAGGGAGTTCAAATCATAATGTAATTACAACATTTGGAAATAATCGTTTACATATTCTAGCATGTTTGTGTTAGGAAGAATTGTGAAATCTTAACCTTATGTTTTATCCACACAAATATGTATTTTATCGAATATTAAAAATTCAAAGCTAACCACTTAAATAATTAATATAGGATGTATACATTCCTAATCCACTGAGGAAAAGAGTATTAATGACATCTAATAGAAGTCAAGAAGAAACAAATGAACAAACAAAGAAGCCTGATGCTATATATACTAGTCATTAACTGTGGTGATGATATCTACAGTTTGATAAGGGCTGTGTTTGGATCCAGTAGAGTTAGAAATATTCTTTTTCTTCTGAAGTTAGAAACAATTAAAATAGAAGCAATATATGCCCATTAGTCATTTGCATTTATATGTTTTCTTTTAAAGATTTAAATATTAGACCTGAAACCACAAAAATACTAGAAGAAAATCTAAGGAAACTTATTTGGGCATTGGTCTCAGCGAAGAATTCATGATTAAGATCTCAAAAGCATAGGCAACAAAAATAAAAATAGACAAATGTAAAATTTTTAACTAAAAAGCTTCTCTACAGCAAAACAAATAATAAAGTGAATACAAAACCTGCAGAATAGAAAAAATTTTGCGAACTGTTTATTTGGCAGGGTACTAATTTCCTGAATTTCCAAGGAATTCAACTCAAAAACAAAACAAACAAAACAAAATGTGCTAAACTTTTAGATTTCTCATCCGCTTTTGGATTTGCCAGACTACAGTGAAGGTACATTCTTCCTGTGCTTTACCATGAAGTAAATGAGGCATACTCTATTCCTTTTGAGAAAATCAGTGATATTTTTCAGCTATGCTTGTGACTTGATAATAATTCTTAGATGAAATATTATATATCATATGTAATCACATTTTCCAGTCTGGGTTTTAACAGTAAAATCGTTGATATTTTTATCTGTCTGATACTTATATTTTAGTTGTTTCTAACTTCTTAAAAAAAGGAATGTTTCTTATTGCATTGGATTGAAATTAAAACTTTATCTAATGAATCAATAAATATATATTTAATATATATTGACTAATATATATATTCATAGATACCATCACTACAGTTGGGGTAATCTATATATATTAAATAAATCTATATTTTTTCAATATATATAGATATTGGATATCTATATATTCAATAAACTATTAAATATATTAACATATATTTATTGAATTATATATATTTCTTGAATATTTATTGAATAACATATATGTATATATCTTCATAGATACCATCATTACAGGTGGGGTAATGACTAGTGGATATAGCACGTAAATTAAAGCTCATATAAGATGTTTAGAAAAGAGACTATATATTAAGGCACAAAGTAAATATTAACTCTTAGCAAATGTTTTAACACAAAGAACATGGAGCCCTTGACCAATAAAATTGAAAGCCAAAACTAAAGGAGAACCATGGTCCTTACAACTAATCTCATCTGTGGTCTTAAAAGAAGATCTAAATAAATGGAGAGATGTAGCAAGTTTATAGATGAGAAGACTTAAGTTTATGTAGTGTCTCTTACATTGTGTTCTGAAACTTGATTGTGGTATCCTTTGATGTGGCGCTCTTGGATATTCTGTGCTGGTCATCTCGCTGGACCCTTTTCATCTAGAAATGCATATCTATCTATTTGGGGAAATGTTCTTGAGTTATTTCATTTTCTCTGTTGTGTCTGAAAGTCTCATTTGAACAATGGAAACCCTGAACGTGTTCTCTAATTTCTTTTTCTAGTATTCATCATTTTACTCTACTTTCTAGGATATTTCTTGAACTTTATTATTCAGTCACTTTGTTGATATTTTCATAGATTTAAAGCTTACTGGCCTTTGTTTCTCCAAGTGGAATTTGTGTAGTTTTTGTTTGTTTAAATCTTCTTAGGCCTTATTAAGATGGTAATGACAATACAGTATTATACCCTTATGAAGTGGGGATATATTCCAAGACCCCTAGTAGATGCCTGAAACCTCGAATAGTGGCAAACCCTATATATTCAATATATTTTCTTAGCTATACATACCTATGAGATGGTTTAATTTATAAATTAGACACAGTAAGAGATTAACCACAATAAGTCATCATAAACTACAGCAATTATCACCATCTACTGTGTCATGTGAATGTAGACTCTTTCTTTCAAAATACCTCATTGTAATGTATTTATCTGTCTTCAGACTGGGGTTGATCACAGGTAAATGAAACCACAGAAACTAAAATCTCAGAAAAGGGGGACTATATTTTTATAAACGTTTTCTTCTCTCAGTAGAGTCTCTGTTTAAAGTTGGAATTTTTTTCTGCTGGTAGATGTAACCCTTTTTCATGTAATACAGTTAACATAAGTGGGGACCCCTGGTTATGGCTATATGCTAATATTTAAGAATGGGGACTGAAAAGCTGGCTGAAACACTGATGTGCGAATGGAGCAAAGCAATTGTTAGACAAGTGTGATCTGACTTAGGTGCTTGTTAGGGAACCTATGTTTGTCAGCCAGGATAAGGGAGGTCAGGCTGGAAAAACAAATGCCCCCAAAATATTGGCAGCAAGGCCCCTTTTAGTCCAGGTGACTCTGTATATTACCACTTGGTATCTCACCTTCATATCAATACATGCTTCAAAGGTCACCAGAGCAGTGGGAGACAGGTGTGGAGAGAGAAACTGCCAAGTAGGAGCGTCCATCTGGGGACCAGTCACAGTGGCTCATGCCTAGAATCCCAGTGCTTTAGGAGGCCAAAGTGGGAAGATCACCTGAGGCCTGGAGTTAAAGGTTGCAATGAACTATGATAGCATCACTGCATTCTAGCCTGCAGAGTGAGATTCCATCTCTAAAAAATTAAAAGAAAAAAGCTTCCACCTGGAAGGAATATGTGTCACTTCTGCTTACTAGGTCATTGGTCAAAGTTGAGTCACAGAATGTTTCCTAAACTCAAGGTGCAGGAATTTTGTCATAAATTTGTTTAATATAGTTTCTGTTGAATTTATCAATTTTTAGGCTTGACATTAGTGATTTGAAACCCCAAATCCCATCACCTCTGACCTAGTTAAAACCTCTTCTCCCCTTTTGGTTGTTTGCTGTGTAGCTTGCTTATTCCTCATCTCACTGACCCCAAACGCCAGCACACCCACAGTTGCTAACCGTGCTACAATGTAATGGTCAAACCAGAATTGTGTAAATATGTTCCCCTCTTTATGAGTGTTTTCTTTAAACCAGCCAATCCACAAGCACCAAGGAAAAGTCTAAGGGATAAGAGCTCATGGTTCTTAAAAAAGACTTCATCCAAGAATTCGTCTTTGTCTTTCACTCTGCATGCAGATTGAGTGCTCTGATGCCTCTGGACTTCCTGTTGTCCTCCAGTTGGCACTCCTGATCTCTCTGGTACCAGCGAGGAAGAAATTTTTTCTGTTTCATGCATTTTGGTTTCACCTCCTCATTGTATCTCAGAGCCTAACTTTCCTTCTGGTCTGGGCTCTCTTACAGAGTGACTCTCTTTACTTATGGCCATTCCTGAGCGAAAGAGAGACTTTAAGACCAAATTCGAGAGAAAACAATACAAATTACAACAAATGTGTAGTTCTACCATGTACACAGAGGGAGAAGATCCAGAAATACTATAGATCAGAAGCCATGTCTCATGCGTCTTTTGTCTTGTTTCCTCTTAAACTAGGCAGATACTGAGAGAAGACTTTTCCAACGTCCTGCCTGAGAGTAACTCCCTGGTTGCAATAATTCTGGGAGCCGAATGGGAGAAGTAGGCTGGGACCAGAGTGTAGATGTCAATATTTATTATAGGTAGGTAGACAGTATGGTTTGGATCTGTATCCCCGTCCAAATCTCCTGTCAAATTGTAATCCCCAGTGTTGGAGGTGGGGCTTGGTGGGAGGTGATTGGATCATGGGAGCAGATTTCCCCCTTGGTACTGTGTCGTGATAGTGAGTGAGTTCTCATGCTATCTGGTTATTTAAAAGTATATAGTACCTCCCCCTTCTCTTTCTCTTGCTGCTCTGGACGTGTAAGACATGCCTGCTTCCCTTTTGCTTTCTGCTATGATAAGTTTCCTGAGGCTTCCCCAGGGCTAGATGCCTCCATGCTTCCTGTACAGCCTACAAAACCATGAGCCAACTTAAACTCTTTTATTTATAAGTTATACAGTCTTAGATATTTCTTTATAGCAGAGTGAGAATGGACTAATACAGTAGGTAAGTAGGTAGATAGTTGTAATACTTTTTCTTTCACGATAATACTTTTACCCTCAACCATACTGAGGATTCTCAAGTCCTACCAAAATTATACCTCCTACATAGTATTGACGTATGGGAGAGACAGACACCTGTTAGTTTGGAGTGGAGGAAGGGATAACTGCTCGTTACAGCTTTTGACTAATCCTCACTTTATAGACCTTTCTTCTTTAACCTCTCTACCAAGGATAACTGATGATATCTATCCCTGTATCTTTTTATTTTTTTTCCTTTCTTGAGGTGGAATCTCACCCTGTTGCCTAGGCTGGAGTGCAGTGGCGCAACCTCGGCTTACTACAGCCTCCACCTCCTGGGTTCCAGCGATTCTCCTGCCTCAGCTTCTCAAGTAGCTATACTACAGGTGCCCACCACCACACTTGGCTAATTTTTGTATTTTTAGTAGGGATGAGGTTTCACCCTGTTGGCCAGGCTGGTCTTGAGCTCCTGACCTCAAGTAATTCGGATGCCTCCGTCTCCCAAAGTGCTGGGATTACAGGTGTGAGCCACTGCACTGAGCCTATCCCTGTATCTTTAGGGGATTCCGTAGAGCAAATTGAGTTGGTTCTCTGCTTTCCTCAATGCTGTGAGGGTGTTGGCTTTCTTGGGCATCCTATGTTCGGCACCACATATCATCTGCTTTCCAGCTTCTAAATGTTGTTATTGCTATCTCTTCTTCTGATTCCTCTGCTCTCAGTAAATTTAAGTTTTTGTTTAAAAAAAAATCATATATGTATTTCAGTGGGATTGTAGGAGGAAATACAATTAGATGTGTCTGATGAATCTGTCATTTTGATGGCAACTTACTGACTGTTTCCAGGGTCTGGCCACTGAAGCTTTGTCATGACTCTCTGGCTTTGTCTATGGCAGCGTTGGCAATCAGTTTGCACTGGTGTAGTTCATGTCAGTATCTGCTCTAATTGGTCAGCACCCCTGCTGTAGATACTAATTATTCTTGATGGTCATCCTTGATATTAAGACTATTGTGATTAAAAATACTGAGCAGTGTTTCATTTTGCCAAGAAACTTACTAGAGCTATGGGGATGGTTGGAATATTAGGAATTGCTGTAGCCCTTTAAATATTTTTGGCCCTTTAAATATTTCCTTTCATTTAGACTTTTCTATTGCACCCATAATGCATATCATTCAGCACTGGATTGGGCATTGATTGAATAGATGCCATTTTTACTTACTAGTCTTGCATTAGCTGCAGCAAGTATAATGTGAACACTCATATGAAAGGCATCTTTTCTCCCAGTGAAAGGTACAAATTAACTTCAGGAAAAATTTGCCTCTGTTTTACTTCAGTAAGTGAAGGATATTAAACAGCTAATCCTTAGAGCCTAAAAATTGTCAAGATGTCTGAGAATATTGTGTAGGAGAGATTGTGATGCTTATTCCATTTATTAAATGGAAATAAATTATCTTGGCTTGCATATCCTATCCATCATGTGTATTATAAATTTGTATATTTAACTTAATACTTCAACCTCTAAATATTCTGTGTACATTATTCTTAAAGAAGCAATTCCATTGACCCGGGGGATAGCTAAACAAAATACAGAGAGACAGTCATTACTATCATTTCTGAGAAGAATAGCAGTAATATCCATGAAGATATCCATAGAACACCACACGCATTAGAAGACGTTAGGCTGTGATGATGGTTCTCTGTTTGCTCCTGTGGTGTTCTCAACTGGAGGTGTGTATTTAGATTGGCCTATGTAACATAATTAAGGATATTATTTGCTGTACTTGAGTCAACAAGATCTTATGAAAATAACAGATACATGTGTGAGGAGAGAACACTCACATTGAAAGCAGGGGAATTTTTTGGATATTGAATATTACAGGATCAACTTACTTGACCCAGTATGGAACTTACTTTGACCCAGTATGGACCCAACTTACTTTGACCCAGTATGGAAATTTTTCTATGCTTGCAGTCCATCTCCTGGAATAAAACTCATCCATACTCATTCTCTCAAACCCATATTTCATTGTTTCCTCAGAATCTAATCCCATGTGACATATGGTAATGCAGTGCATAGTTTTCCACCTAATATTGTTTCTGGTGTAGATCTAACAACAATCATGTCAGTTCCTTCTGTCCTTGTCCTCATACACTTTCCAATTATAAATGCTGTGGTGTTTTACCCAAGTGTGTGTGTTTCCTTCTTATTTTCATCACCCAGCTTAAGATTTATGTGTGTGTGTATATATATACATGTGTATGTCCATATATTTTTGTCACTATATTTGCGTTCATGTATTGATCTCATCTACTTGATTTTAAGCCCCTCAAAGTTGCAATTATATTTATTTTTGTTTTCTATTCCTAGGGCTTGTAAGTAGCTCTTCATAGTACCTACATCTAGTAGGTGGTTTTTAAAATATATAACTTAGTAAAAATAAGTTTGATATATAAATAAACACTTAACTCTTTTTAATTTATTTAAATTAGAGCTACATAAACTCATAGAATTCATGCTAGGAGACAAGTATGGTAGAAAGAACCTGGGGTCAAGCTCTAGAAACCTTAGATAATTCTTATTGAGATTCATTTCTTCATCTGTAAAATTTGCATCATAATAAGACCTTTTCCCAGGATATATATGAAAATTCAATGAAATCATAAATATGAGAAATATTTTTAAATATTTTTACACAGGACAGAAATATGATTTTTATTTGCATGTTAGAGGCCAATGCAGGCAAAGTGAGTTGACAAGCAAGGTTCATTTGGAGAGTAGGTGACAGAGCCAGAAATAACATGCCAGCCTCTTAACTCTCAATTCTACAGCAGTGAGTCCTCAGGAGTCCCCTTCGGGACTCACTGCCCTAGAGTAAACTACCTTCACCACTAAAAAAACTAGTCAGACATTGTGTAAAGTAAATAGAAACTCAGTGAGTTAGAAATAATCATCTCTATTATCAAATAATTATTACTACAAAGTTAATCACCTGCTTATAAGTGCTTACATTTCAAAGTCTGGCAAAGATGATTATTTAATTTGTGTGTAGGGTGAGGCCCTATATAGTTAGCACTTCATACACATTGAATAAAAAAATCCTACAGAACACAGGCTCAACAAACATTAGCTATATACAAAAAAACAAATCTTCATACAACACACTCGACTAAAGACAGAGTGTGTCAGTCTGTTCTCACATTGCTGTAAAGAACTACCTGAGACTGGGTAGTTTATTTTTTTTTTAAAAAAGGTTTAATTGGCTCATGGTTCCCCAGGTTGTACAGGAAGCATTGCTGGAGATGCCTCAGGAACTAGCAATTGTGGCAGAAGGTGAAGGGGAAGCAGGTATGTCTTACATGGCTGGAGAAGGAAGAACAGAGTGAAGGGGGGCTTTTAAACAACTATATCTCATGAGAACTCACTATCATGAGAAGAGCAAGGGAGAAATCCACCCCCATGATGTAATCACTTCTCAGCAGGCCCCTCCTCCTATACTGAGGATTACAATTTCACATGAGATTTGGGCGAGGACAGAAAGCCAAACCATATCACAATGGCTCACCTATTCCCAGGGAACTTGAGGTAAACTAAGTTTTCCTGAAGGTTTCCCACAGAACTCTGCACTCTTAACTTTTAAAGAGTGAGGTATACCCAGTGTAAATGATTAGTTAATGGGTGCAGCACACCAACATGGCACATGTATACATATGCAACAAACCTGCATGTTGTGCACATGTACCCTAAAACGTAAAGTAGAATGAAAAAAGAACCTCTTTGCAAAGCAGAAGTTTATTGTTTTAAGAGTATTATGATGTAAAAAAGGATCTTGATTCTCTACGGGATAAACATTGTTCTATGGAAGGCACAGGCTTAGGTGGGGAAAAATCATTTCTAAGTATAACATCCAGAGAGAACGTGGCTATGTAGGTAGGGATTGGAGGATACTATGCAATGGAATAAGAGTAAATGGGGGCCAGAGAGAAATGATTCTCCATGAGCATCTCCATGTAGTCTCAGAATATCTCACTATCTCTGCAAAGAGGGCAAACTTTGAGGCGTATAGTTCTAACACCAGCAATGGCGAAAATGCATTATAAAAGAAAGACTTTGAGATGGGCATACTTTTTATTTCTAAATAATCTACAGCATATGTTCCTTTTCAAAATATCCGCATAGTTCTGTTTTCTAAAAATCTCCTTGGATGCATGAAGCAAAATTCAAGCAGTTTGTGCAGATAAAGCTGTTAGAAGTTATCTAAATATTGGTCAAAACAAATGTATTGTCTGAAGACTGTCACTTTCCACCAGATGGAACACATTATGCACATGATAAACGTCTCTCATTTCACCCTCACTAATATTAGCGAATACTAGCTTGTTTATGGAATACTAAAGCTGCGACAATCTGGCAAGATCTGGGATGTTGCTATTCTATTCCCAACTCATTCTGTAGTGCATAAATACAGCAGTGATTGTGGATGCCAGGTAGGATTGCAAAAATCACTACAGCAATCAGATTCAATTAAATTAAGAACAACATGAATCCACGATACCAAATTTAGCCCCCGAACAAAATATATACTTTATTAAAGTGTTATCTTGGGCAGTGTCTTTCTGTGTAATATGATGTGGTTTGGCTCTGTGTCCCCACCAAAATCTCATCTTGGATTATAATCCAAACTGTGATTCCCATGTGTTGGGGGAGAGACCTCATGGGAGGTAATTAGATCATGGAGGCATTTCCCGCAGGCTGTTATGATAGTGAGTGAGTTCTCCCTAGAGCTGATGGTTTTATAAGGGGCTTTTCACTCCTTCGTTCAGCACTTCTCTATCCTGTTGCCATGTGAAGAAAGAGTTTTTGCTTCCCCTTCTCCTATGATTGTAAGTTTCCTGAGGCTTCACTAGCCCTGCAGAACTGTGAGTCAATTAAAACTATTTCCTTTGTAAATTATCCAGTCTTGGGCAGTTCATTATAGCAGTGCGACAATGGACTAATACATTTGGTTTCTCAACATTGTTTGTGAAGCTTAGAGCCATTTTAAATGGAAAAACTTTTAAATATATATATCCCAGTTTAGAAAACTGATTTTGGTTACAATGTTAGATAAATATGTACAAATGTACAACTAGACACAAACCTTTATGATGTAGGCTATACTGAACTTACAAATTAAAATCAAACAATGATAAAATAATTAATATTAAAATTACCAATTAATGTGATGGATGATTTTGTCATCCTGACTCTAAATCCTCCTCTACTGTGAATCAGCATAGATAGTGTGATGATTAATTTCATGTGTCAGCTTTACTGGGTCATGGGATACTCAGATATTTATTTGGTCAACAATTATCCTGAGTGTTTTTGGGTGGGTATTTTTGAAGAAGATTAACGTGTTAATAGGTAGACTGAGTAAAGCAGATTGCACTCACTAATGTAGGTGGGCCCCCATATCATCAGTTAGTGTCCTAAATAGAAAAAAAAGGCTGGCTCTTGAGCAAGAGAGATACCTCTGTGTGTCTTCAAACTGAGACATCACTTTTTTCCTGGGTTTCAAGCCTGCCAGCCTTTGAATTGGAATTGTATTGTGGATTCTTCTAGTTCTCAGGCCTCCTGGTTCAGGACAGAAATACACCATGGGTCTTCCTGGGTCTGCAGCTTATGGACTCACCCTGAAGATCTTGGGATTTGCTAGTCTCTGTAATTCTATGAGCCAATTTCTTAAAATAAATAATAAATATATCTGATCTTTCTATCCTTCTACCATGCTACATATATTATATATAATATAAAACACGCATATGCACATAATATGTGCATGTTACAGGGATGTAATATGCATATGCACATGATATTTACATGCTATATGGATATAATTATATGCGTATGATTTGCATATTATATAGCACAATTATATACATATGCATGTAATATTTGCATGCAGTATTTGATATATATGGCTGTTACTAGCAATTGATTTAATACTGCTTTATCTCATATTTATTTCTTAGAAAACCAAGAAACGCTTGGAATAATATTTTGGTAGTATTTAAATGTGATGCCTAAAAATTAAAATAACAGATTTAGGTCTTATAGGTGAGCTACTATGTCAAGTTATAATAGGCAGAATATTTTATATCAAGGTTTTATAAGCATAAATGCTAAGATAATGCTTACATAGAAACCACTGCTTTTGGGATTTGAAAGCAATAGGAAATCTTGTGAAAATCACCATTTGTATCACACATCTTTATATAACTCTAAATGCTTAAATTCACTGGAAGAGAATTTAATGAGAATAGAGTTCAGGTGAGTTTGACATAAACTTTTCTATTTGCAGCATGTAATATCTGATCATTCTTTTTCTTACAGAAAGCAATACCTTTTGAATAGATTCTATGCACAGATTTGGGATGGGAGGCTGCACACTGGGCCTGTTGTTTACAAAATTTGGATTCCTATCTACTGAAGAATTCATTATTCTAATGTGAACACACTGGCATTGAGATTATCGAAGAGAATTAAATAAATTAGAACTGTGAAAAACATGTCTTCTAAGAATAAATAGATTTACCTATCTTAGTCTAATTTGAATCAAATTGAGTATTTTATTTTTTAATTTTCTTCCCAAGGAATGCATGTTGTCTAAAGTTATACATCCTAGCTTGTCCCCTTAACAGGGCTAGGTACTTTCTGCTTGACTTTTATAAGATTAAATAATAAATAAAACACAATTCCACTCTTTCAGGCACTGCACGTCATGTCAATATAGCTGAACGTGAGCGAGGCTGAGAACGTGGAGGTTAGGGTCCGGTCAAAGGCATGTCAAGTCAGCATTTCTCTGGATGTTATTTTCTTATCTTTTAAATATATGAAATATCAAGCTCATCAAAGGGATCGTGCCTCAATTTTGCATTTTCTGAAGCATAGAATAAATGTATCACATATAAAGCATCTTTTTTTCCCTTGTAGATCACAATGTATTCAGCTTCATCAGGAGTGAGATATAATATTAGAAACTCTTCTGGCCATAGAATGATTATTTCAACAATTATCCTCAAAATTTTTTGAGGAGAAAATATGGCAGCCTGTGGAACACTAATGTCTCCAGTTGTAGTCAAATGGAGACTTAACAATAATTTTCCTTCCAATTGTATCTTTGAGCAGCATGGACACAGAGAATATAAAAGTTCTAGGAACATTCTTGCTTACTAGAGTTCCAGAGATAACCTTCCTTAACTCTCCTGGAAATAAGCTTACTTAACTCTCCTGGAAATATGTTGGACATTTACTGGTATAAATATTTGAAATCAGTAAACATTTGTTGGCTTCCTGTATTGTTCCAGGAACTGTATTCAGTATTTTTTGTATATATAATTGCTATTTATTTATATGATTTATAGATAATGCTGATCAGGGTTTCCAAAATACGAAGTTAATACATTTGGGAAATAAAAAATAATTGACTATTTTTTTTACTTCATGATGTGAACTGCCTATGTCCAAAGTCGTAATACAGGGTGAAGAGAACATAAACATTTGTGTAAATACACAAAAGCAGGGACACGCGCCCACGCATGCGTGTACACACACACACACACACACACACACACACATGCACATATTTTTCTTGTAAAAGTACCACAAAATGCAAAAAGATTTATTAAGGAAATCTATTTTATTTTTAAGTTTCTGCTCTGGTTAAGTCTTCTGCCAGATTTCCATTATATCTATCTCTTCCTAAGTACTTTCACTTTTTGTACTTGCAGACCCTGGTTTATTTCCATGCGTGTTTTATGAGGTGAGTGAAATTTAATTAGAACATTAAATAATATGTTATAGATAAGGGTCAGCATTCTAGCAGTAGAAATATCACTGAATTCATTTCCCTGTGACTGAGAAGACTTACACTTGAAAGCTAAACAATACCTTTCTACGCTGTAATTTTTTCCCTAAGAATTAGTATGAAAATGGAGTCTCTGTTAAAAACAACATTCTTAAATAACAGGTTTACACTAAGATAGCAAGAAGTAACTGTCACTTACAAAATCAATCAAACCTGCTTCTTTCCCCTACCGTCATCCTTGGGCATCCTCAGTTTCCTAATTCATAAAATGAGGTGATTGGAGTAGACACCTCCAAAGTGTCTTCCAGCTCTAGCACACCAAATCATGATTATTTGAATCACATTACTGCCTAACAGCCAGGGGCAGAGGGTGGCTGGGTAAATCCTCACGGATGAGGTCCTGTCCCTCTGTCCTAAGATTCTGCCTTCAGTACAAAGATAACAGTTGCACTGTTACTCTGTAGAGATGATTAGTTTAAAGAGAGTTAAGTTACATAGTTAAATCAGCTGTGTAATTTTCTCACTTGTCATTTAGCAACATCGATGACAGATTTAGTCAAATTACAGTTTTTTTGAGGACAAAGAAGATGTCATGCATATATAATATTTGGTAGCAATGAGTGATGGATGGTTAATGAACCATGAAACCTTTCTCTTTTTAGACATTGTAAAATGCAGAGCCACATCCTGCTTTTGATCTGTTTGCTCTTTGCGATCTAACCCTTCAGGTGTGAGTTATTTTTATATGTGCTATCCGTCTAAGATTCTCTCGAAGAATACCAAAAGAGTGGAGGGATGGTGGATACCTTTGGAAATATCTTTGTCTTTCTTTAGTCTCAAATTCAACCATATAGTTTTAAGTATTTGTTGTTTCTTTTGCTCTCACTGACCTTATTGCTGGCATTAAGCACAGGTATACTTGCATCAATTTAATTCAACTCAGCTAGAATCAATTGAATTCAATTTAATAAATATTTACTAAATGCTCAGCCAGTTAGACTAAAAAATTTAGTCTATGGTTCTAAGGGCTTGTATAGCATTTAGTGTTTCATAAAAGGAAGTACACTGGTTCAGCAGAAGTAAAGTTTACAATTGATACAAATTGGGGTGGTTAAGAGATTGAAAAGAGGAATATAGGCTGTGTTTTTAAACTATGACATAGAAGTATATAATATTATGAAAAACAGTCCACCTTATAGCTCCATAATTTGGTTTTACCTCAGTTACTGAAAATCATTTAACAGTCTTTATTCCTTCTTGAACAATTACAATTCCAATAGCAGGAAAAATGTCTGGCACATGGTCGCTGCTCAAAAAATACTTGTTGAAGCAGTTAATAAATCAATGGATCTATGTCCTTTCATTTGGTTTAATTTTTTTTCCTTCCAGATCATTGTTTTCAGTGACCATTCAAATGGTAAAATCATTCATACTTTCCCTTACTTTTGAATGATTGTTAACTATTATAAACATTTTTATTTTGACAATTTATTTCAGCAGTTTGAAAATAATTCCATTAATTTCGGGGCATCAGTTTTGGCTGATGAAAATATTTCTGTTTTTCTAATTGTTTGAGTCCTGGCTGTCTTGTTTTGTGTAACCCTAATTCACAGTAAACCTTAATCTTGTCATTGGGGAAAACAATCAAACAAACAAACAAAAAAAAACCTATGTATCCTACCCATTGTTGGGAGATACATGTCTTTTTGGGTCTATAGTAATCTTACTTGTCTTTCTGGGGTGTGCTATGACTGTAAGGCTCTGATCACTTTTTCATGGGCTGTTTTTAAATGTTATTTATATGCCTAGTAACCTGAGAGATAAGATAGTTACTACTCTCCTAACAAAAGTGCATGCTCGCTTACTGCTTGCTGTAAACTTGGTGGTCCCCAAGCTATGGGTTACCCAGCCATGACACAAACCCAACTAATATATAGCATTCATCTGGACTATTTCACATCACTCTCAAAGGACCCAGAGTAGACAAGTAACAGAAATATGCTGATGTTCATGCTGCTTATGCCATGAGTAATACATTCCTTGGCCTCTGACCCAGGAATCTCTTGGTTTCTGCCAACATCCCTCAGTAATAACAGGCTTATTTGTTACTTTGTAAGTTGGGTAAAATCCAGTACTGGAACTATCACATACATTGAGGGACATTGTAAGGATAAGTATATTTGTGTATGTGAAAGTAATTTCAATGCTGAAAAATGCTATGTATATTAATAATAATCTAGGCAGAGAAAAGCTACTTCCTAGAGAAAATCAGACATAAAATTATCTTGAATGGAAGACCAAGACCACTTGTGAAGTAATCTTGAGAAGGCTAACAACCTGTCAGAAACAAAAACACTGAACATATATCTAATCAAATCTCTACATCGTGCTACCAATTCAAGGAAGATGTAAGAGAGGAACATGTCAAGCAATACCACTGGGATGAAATCGGTAAAACCTAGTCTATGAAAAACTCCTGGAACAACTGACTCAATATTTTACATAAATAAATCATAAGGAAAAAGTAGAGAAAGAAGGCACATACAGATTATATAAAATTCAAGAAATATGACAACTAATTGCAATATATAAGCTTTATTGACATTGATTTGAACAACTAACCTAAAATTTTAAGAGACAACCCAAGAAATTTGAACATATACTGGATATTTTATAATATGAAGGAGGAAGTACTTAATATTTTACCATAATTATGTTGTAATTAATGTTCTCTTATGGTATATTGAAAGTATATGTGGATGAAATGAAGTGCTATCTTGAGTCAAAATTATCTGAAAGTGGAAAGAAATTGATGAGCATAGACATAAGATTTGCCTGCACTTGATCATTGTTGCAACTATCAGAGTATTAAAAATATACTAATGAAGTAGTATTCACTATACTATACATTTTATATATTTGATACTTTCCATAATAAACATTTAAAAAATCACTTCTACTTCATGGAAAAAGATTCTCTTTATTTCTTCCATCATTAAATTGCTGAATTTAAAACTAGGTCTATTGGTAAAAATAGGCTTTTATGAACCTGGGGTCTTGTTTAATAAGACTGACTCTTAACAATGTTAATGCAAATCATGATGTGAATATCAAAAGCCAAATAATTTTTGAAGCACACAAACAGAATGGATCAAGCTAACCAGAAAAACCTGGATTATATGACAACAATTTGAAGAGGCAGAGAAATTAGGCCAGAATAAAAGGGCATTATGAATTGGAAAGGAAGAAAGAAGTAAAATTAGCTCTGTTTACTGATGACTCGACCTTATATGTAGAAAGCCCTAAAGATACCAAAACAAAAAGTCCCATTGCAGCTAATGAGAAAATTCAGTAAGTTACAGTACAGACAAAATCAGCTTAGGAAAATCAGTTGTGTTTCTGTACACCAAAAATGAACCATCAGAAAAGAAATGATAGAAACAATTTCATTTATAATAGCATGAAAAAGGATGCTTAGGAATAAACCTAAATAAGGTGGCAAAAGACTTGTACACTGAAAACTACAAAATGTAGTTGAAAGAAATTAAGGAAGACACAAATAAATGGAAATTTATCCCGTGTCCATGAATTAGAAAACTTAATATTGTTAAAATGTCCGTACTACCCAAAGCAATCTATAGACTTAATGCAATCCCTATCAAAATCCTGATGGCATTTTTTTTGCAGAAATTGAAAAATTCATTTAAAAACTCACAGGGATTCCTCAGGGACTCCCAAGTAGCCAAAACAGTTTTGAAAATGAAAACAATTAAAGGGCTTACACTTCTTGATCTTAAAATGTATTACAAAGTTACAGTAATCTAAACAGTGTAGTCCTGGCATAAAGATAGACCAATCAGGGGAATAAATTAGGGAGTTTAGAAATAAAACTTTCTGTACATGGTTTTCAACAGGATGCTAAGGTCACTCAATAGGGAAAGACAGTGGGTCTTGAGATATTTGCACAACCGTGTTCATAGCAGCACTTTTCACAATAGCCAAAGAGGAAGTAACTCATATTTTCATCAATAAATGAGTGGACAAAGCAAATGTGATTATATACATACAATGGAATATAATTTAACCTTGAAAAGGAAGGGAATCCTATCACCACCAACAACATGAATGAACCTTGGGCACATTATGCTAGGTGAAATATGTCAATCAAAAAAGACATACTGTATGAATATATACAGTATATGTGTGTATATATATATGTGTGTGTGTGTGAATAATATATGCAAGCTCCATTCTTGGATATATAAGTAAAAAAGCTATATCTTCTTGCCAGTATTACCACAATAAACCAATTCTTATATAAATAAGAAAATAATAAGTTTTTGGAGGGATTTATAGTCAGGAGAGTCCTATTCCATGGGAACTTGAGTGGAGTTTGAAATACATATGGAGAGGAAAATTACAGGGAAGATATGTGGAAGGGTTTAGGTTATGGGTAAAAGGGAATACGTTGGTAATATCCCCCTTGTTTCTGATTATGTTTATGAATTGTCTCTCTTTTATTCTTTGTTAGTCTAGCTAGCAGTCTATTATTATTATTATTATTATTTTCAAAAAACCAGCTCCTGGATTCATTGATCTTCAAATGTGGCACATATACACCATGGAGTACTCTGCAGCCATAAAAATGACATAATCATGTCCTTTTCAGGGATATGGATGGAGCTGGAGGCCAACATCTGTAGCAAACTAACACAGGAACAGAAAATCAAATACCACATGTTTTCACTTATAAGTGGGAGCTAAATGATGAGAACACATGAACACATAGAGGGGAACAACACACATTGGGGCCTATTGCAGGGTGGAGGGTGGAAGGAGTGAGAAAATCAGGAAAAATAACTAATGGATACTAGGCCTAGTACCTGCCTGATGAGGTAATCTATACAACAAACCCCCATGATACAAGTTTATCTGTGTAACAAACCAGCACATTTGCTCCTGAAAATAAAAGTTAAAACAAGAAGAAATACAGTCCAATATTGGATAACATATTTCTGACTCACTAGAAGGATTTTGATTTCAGGAATGCATTTTAAATGTAACAGATACATAAATACGTATATAAGACTTACAATATTGAACATTGTAATTGATATGAATTTCTCTTATGATTGGTCAGTTAGTTGCGCGATGCAGACATGATAATCATAAGTGCTCAGGCAACAAGTGCTGAAGGTTATTGAAATACTTGACTCATTTGAATGGCACTTGCCAAGTGGTTTAAGTTCATATTAGTCTCCCACTCTGCAAATATTTTGTGTTCTGGGGAACAGTTTTGACTCATGTCTAACAGCAGTTGTGAAAGTGATGGTGACAGAATTGCCAAATATGAGTATTGTGCTGAGTTTGAAGTATAAGTCTCATGGCAGCTTGAGGTCTCTTGATTCTGTAGAGTTATTTTTTGACTTGTTTTCATAGGAAATTTATGAGTAATGTAATCGCTGAATTCTTATTTGTAGATACTGTATTTTTAGTTCTATAATTTGCATTTTTAAAAATAGGCTCGCTGTCTCTGTGAAATTCCCTGTCTTTTTATATATTTCTACAGTGTTTCTTTGTGTCCTCGGGCATGTTAATCATAGTTATTTTAAAGTATTTGTCAGACAACTTGTAAAGATCATCTGTGGGTCCATTTTGATCTTGGATTTTGGTCATCTGTTCTAATCTTTTCATGTATTTAGTAAGTTTTGCTTGAATTGTGTATAACAATTAGAGAGGCACTATAATATTTTAGGTTTACTTTCAATGCGCTGAAAGTAGGGTGGTAGCTAACCACTTATAGCAATCATGAATGAGGCTGAGTGGAAGCAAGATTGTGACTTTTTTTTTTTTTTTGAGACAAAGTTTTGCTCTTGTTGCCCAGGTTGGAGTGGAATGATACCATCTCGGCTCACTGCAACCTCTGCCTTCTGGGTTCAAGCTATTCTCCTGCCCCAGCCTCCTGAGTAGGTGGGATTACAGGCATGCGCCACCACGCCTGTCTAATTTTTTTGTATTTTTAGTAGAGACAGGGTTTCTCCATGTTAGTCAGGCTGGTCTCAAACTCCCGACCTCAGGTGATCCACCTGCCTCGGCCCCCTAAAGTGTTGGGATTACAAGCGTGAGCCACCGTGCCCGACCTAAGGATTGTAACCTTCTCAATGTCCACTTTACCTCTGGTTTATTCCAGCCTTCCAGAGTTTGTTTGGCGGACCATCCATGGTGCCTCTGAAAGGGATGTGTTGCTTTTCGCAGGCTTTCTGCTTAAATTTTTAACCCTTGCTCTACATTACACAGCCCCAGAATTCAACAGATATCTTGAGAGAAGATTCGACATCTGAATTTTCTTTCCCCACGGTGGCATATCTCCGTGGGTGCAAATCCTGGGTCCCAGTCTGCTGTTTGAACCCCTAGTTGGCAAATACTAGTGCAAGTAAAATTCAAGTCAAATCTGCTATATAAATCAACTCATCTTTTTAAGACCTCCCGCTCTCTGAAATCGTCACCTCTCCAGTTCCTGTCTCAGCAGCTCAGTGTCACTCTCTCAAAGATGATTGGTGCTTGCTAATTTGATTTCTAGTATGTTTCCAGTGTGAGAGTAGTCTGCTGCTCATAACTCCATCCCACAGTGAAGGGGCGGATCTTGCTCTGAATCCTTCGGTAGATGTAATTTTGGTTGGTGTATCTTGGAGTGTATTTCGTTTCTCTCAGATCTACAGATGCTATTCTGGCATATTCTAACTTCCAGTGAAACAAGTAGGAAGTTATTATCTGTCTGATTATTTTACAACTGTAAGTAATTGTATCCTTCAGTCGGGAAGCTTGCAAGATTTTCTTTTTATCTTAGATATCAGGTCTTTTCCAGAATGTGCCTAGGTATATGAATTTCTTTCCCCATCAATTTTCTTACAACTTGATGAATCCTTTTAATATTTTTAGAAAAAGTTTTCTCTGTATTTGATTAATTATATTTAGTTGTTACTCTACTCCTTTTAAGCCTTTTCTTTTTTTTGACATCCCATTATTTATTTGCTAGATGTTGTGTACTTACTTTCCAAGAGAGATTTGGAATAAGAATACTTTTTATTATCATTTCCATTCTCTCATACAGACTATATTTCTTTCATTTGAGCATCCAGGTGTCTTATATAACTCTCTACAATGATCCGTTCTATAATTGTCCATAAATATTAAGTTGGCGTATATATCATTAAAAATTATACTCTTTTACATTAATCTTAAATCTCTTTAATTGTATGCAAGAATATCATTAGGAAAATAACTGCGTAAATATAGTTGAGAAAGCACACAAAAACCCAAATTAAGATTAGAGAATTGCCTTATTGGGTATCTGAGCATACTGTATAACCAGTATAACCAAGTTTATATATCATAAACAGACAAGTGATACAGAATATAAATACCCATGTGTTTTGACAACTTAATAAAATTCTATTTTAGGCTAGTGAGAATAAGATTTTTTGTTGTTGTTAGTAAGACGAATCTTTAAGTGACTGGTTCTGGAACAATTGACTATCCATCTGGAAGAAAATAAATTTGGATCCTAATCTTGCATATTATTTAGAAACAAATTCCAGATGGAATACAACTTTATGTAAAAAATATAAACAATAAAAATCCTGCAAGAAAAATTTAAAGAACACATGTAGAGTCTAGTGATGAGAGGACAATACTGAATAAAACTTAAAAAATAAGCTATAAAAAGATATTCTATATGAAAATACAAACACTAAAAACTTTTGTATGGCAAATTATACTTAAAGTTGATAAAAGTAATTGGAATTACTTTGAAAATATTTGGAAAATATTGGAAAATAATTGAAATATTTGGAAAATATATCACTGCAGAGGAAAGATGTCAACATAAAAATTATCCCTGCAATTGACAAAAAATGTCAAGGGATTCAATAAAAAGTGGTGAAGAGACATGGAGAGGAAATTAATATGAGAACCTATCCAGATATCACAGAATACGATATATGACAAAAATGTTCAGACGCACTGTAATTTAGGGAAATGAAAATTAGTTACCGTAGCATTTCATATCAATCAGATTTACGGTAACATACACAAGATACACATATTGGTAATGGGGATACAGGCAAGAGGGGTGTCATGGATCTTATTTCTGGTGAAGATGTTGAGCATTTGAGCTTTAAGAGTCTCATTATACTAAATACTCTCTATATTTTAAAATATATGTTAACTAGGTTAACTATGTGAACCAGTTAGAAAATACTTCATAGAAATAGAAGTACTATGAAATAAGGATCTCTTTACAAACATGTTTGTTGCAATATGTTATACAGCGACAACAAATGAAAACATAAACCACTACAGAATACAAAGTTCATATCCTTCAGTAGTGAAATTCTTAAATTATGATACAATAATACTATGAAATGTTATGCAGTCATTAAAAATAATGAATAGGAGCCAACCAGGTTAATTTGGAGACCTTTCCTTAAGTTGCTGTTGACTGAGAAAATCAAGATACAGAAAAACATGTTTCCAGTTTTACAAAACAAAGATGATCTCTGTCAATGCTTGTATATTGTTATTTAAGGATAAAAGAAATTTGAAGAATTTTACCTGAGCGAAGGAAGGTAAGTAGTTAAATAAAAGATGTGGTATCGAAGTCAAAAAGAAACAGCAAAATTAGAATAGTTACACATTATACAATCATTTATGAATTTATATAAAATCATATACGTGCAACTGTGTTTAGGAAAACAATATTAAAATAAGAACCTAGGCTTTGAAAAAATTATTCATGTGGGGGAAATACTTTGGTAATAAATCTGAAAATAAAAACAGATTCTGTAGTATGGATTACTTGAGATACTCATTAGGTGAGTAAAAATTCAGAGGCTCAACTCCTGGTGGATAGTAAGATTGTTTTCTCAGATTTACAAACCAAGCTCAAGAGACAACAGATTGACAGGGGCAAGATTTTATCTTATTCTTGTCTTTCAGTCATGACTAATAAATATAGTTGATTTAAAAATCTAACAATAGAAGATGTGCCCAGGAAGATTCCCTGTCTTTTGTTCTGAATGTTCTATTCTTGTCAACTTTTACCCTTTAACCAACTTTACACTATGGCCCTTAGTGGCTGGATCAGCAGTATAGTCACTTCACTTTCCAAAGAGATAGCTTCAAATTAGATACCAATTATCTCATTGTACATTGTTTTAAAAATACATGGACATTTTCTTTTTTATAGTTTGTAATTTGGGGTCTCTCAGGCCAACATTGCATGTGGGAGAACAGACATTAGATGTTAGGAAGAGCTATTCTCATATTCATCACAGCCACATTCTTTGTCAACCTGTGAAGCAATCTATTAGGAATTGTATTGATTTTTTGAATCATTTATTGAACTCTCCTTGTCCTTTGACTCCTGGGAAAGTACTTGATTATAGTCTAACTTTATAATTTCTATATAGATACATGTTACTGATGCTGGTGAGTAACTTTCCGCTTAGTATGACTTTGGAAGTCAGAGTTAGTAGAAGCAATTTTTGGATGAATCATGTAACAATACTCATTGGGATAAAACAGTGGTACACTCCAGTTCTGCTTTTTAAAATCTTATAAATTACCATTTTGTAACGTTTGAGTAAAATATGCAAAGTTTTTTCCTACAATTGAAGAGAAAATAAAAAGAATTATTTTGTGAATAAATGACAAGGTTTTATTTCATGAATTAGGTATTGTCTTAATAGACAAAGTGTTTTTCATTTATTAGCTGCCAGGAAGTGAAATCTTCCTATTCCTCCTCTCCAATGAATCACTGCATCTCGCTAAATTTGTTTTCTGTCTCTTGAATCTATCCACACCTGTCCAATCCTACTGCCATTACCCTAATCCAGACCATTATTGGTGCTCTCCTGACTTCTGAGCGAGGGCAACAAAAATTCAAATCAGATTATATTGTCCTACTACTTAACATCCTTTAGTGATTTATATTGATCTTTGGATGAAATCCAAACCTCTTCTAATGTTTTACAAAGTCTTCTACAATCTTGTTCCTGCCTCTGTCTCCCTAACATTAACTCTTGCTCTTATGGATATACTAAATTTCCTTTAATTATGTTAAAGTTTTATAGTCACATGCTATTCCCTGTGCTTGGAACAATCATCACCTTCCTTCTCTCATCTTTTACCCTTGCCAGCCTGTGAGGCTGTGTGTGATCTCTCCTCATCTAGCTTAGCATTTTCTGTAATAGTGTCCCATAATACTGTGTGTTTTCACAATAAGTATTACAATAAAATACAAATAACGTTGCATTATAAAAATGTGAATAATACCTGTATCAGCTCTGACACTATCAGTTTAAAATGGAACAGGGACAGCTGTATCTTTTCAGTACTATATTTCACAGTGCAGAGAATAAAGAAAAATATCAATTTTTCAAGGAATGAATGAATTAATGAACAAGTGAGTGAAGAATATATATATTATCTATCTACGCAGATTTTCTAAAATCTATTCCACAGTTAAACAGATCATCAGAGAACCAGGTGTTTGGATGACAACACTTTGACTCTATATCAATTTGTTTTTCTGAAATCTGCGTGGAGGTTATGCTATCACCTTGCATATTGTTCAACTGCTTAGGAGGTTGTGTCCATCCCATTACATTAGTCACAAGGGACAGTTGGTTTCTTTTTACTTATATAGATGCTGTGAATCATATAAGTAAGTAATCTAACCTCCCTCTTTCTGTTGGCTTCTGAAAAGCTCAAATTGAAATGTCTATCTGACCTTTCTCAAAGATGCTAGGTTTTAAGGAATGCATTTTATGTATTAACTCAAATCCAGATTTTATTTTAATTTCCAGTAGTCTCTACTTCATTGTTAAATGTATCTCACTGTGCTAAATTGTGGGTGTTTGTTTTGTTTTGTTTTGTTTTGAGACGCAGTCTCACTCTGTCACCCAGGCTGGAGTGTGTTGGTACAATCCTGGCTCATTGCAACCTCCGCCTCCTGGGTTCAAGTGATTCTTCTGCCTTAGCCTTCCAAGCAGCTGGGATAATAGGCACCTGCTACCATGACCAGCTAATTTTTGTATTTTTATTAGAGACAGGGTTTTACCATGTTGGCCAGACTGGTCTCGAACTCCTGACCTCAAATGATCTGCCCACCTTGGCCTCCCAAAGTGCTGGGATTACAGATGTGAGCCACCATGCCCAGCCAAAATTGTGGGTATTTTTGGAAACCACTTTGCATCCTCCAAGCTGTGGGAAAATGTGGTTGGAGTCAATGAGGAGGTAAGGGAGTCAAGGGGTACCAAGAGGAATGAGCAAGTTCTAAAATGTGTAGACTTCTTAACTGCAGTAAGGAGCATTTTCACCAAAGTGATAATGAGTACATTAAGATAGTGTAACTCCTTTCTTAAAAACCTTGTAATCTATTTTTAGTCTATTTAAAAAATATTAGTAAGAAGTTTTAAAAAATATTAGAAATACAAAAAAAATTTTTGTTTCACTAATCTCCAGGAAATCCATTACATATCTGGTTGGAAAGTTACTCCACTGAGTTCATAGAATTTGTTTTCTCGTTTTTAGTTCTACCATCTTTGTGGATGCCCAAATTAATGCCAAACTCAAGAAGAATTCCATAAGAAATACAGGCAGACAAATGCCAAGTTGATCTTTGAAAATTCACAGTTACTTTTAGCTCTATGTTTAAATATGTTAACATTTTAAACGTGTATGTCAATACAGTTAAATACTAATGATCTCCTCCTATATCCTTTTAAGATTCTATTTCTTTATGTAGCCCATCATTAAAATTATTTTAGCATTGTCTAAATATGCTACTAACTTACTTTGTGACATTCTTTAAGTCATTCATTTCCTGGCCTCAGTTTTTTCACTGAAAAAAATAGAATGAATAATTCCTAGGAGTGCTTTAGTAAAGAACATGTATGATTGGTAAGCCTATATACCTATACATTAATGGATTTAGAGATGAGTGCATGTTTCAAACAAGGCCAGTCAGAGTAGTTTTCTGCTCAGGCCTCAAAAACACAATCATCATTTCTTTGTGCACATAAATTGTAAGAGTAATTTACTGATGCTATTTATGACCACCTTACTTGGCCACATGGAGGAAACCAGTGGACATGGGAAGGCAATCAACAGGGAAAGAGAATCATATCTTAGAAATACAGGGAGAGCTCAGATAACATTATTGGAGCTCCTGGATCCAGACACACCTGAAGTCAGACATCTTTGTGGGCTTTTCTATCACATGGACTCAATATATTCTTTATTTGCACGAGCTAATGCTTTTTGTTTCTTGCAACTCAGAGAGTCAAGACTATTAAAGTCTTTGTCTCTATGATTCTATGATGTCTTCATGCAAAGACTGCTAATAGAGTAACTTAATAATTGAATAAGCACTGAAAACTGTCCAATAATCCTGATAACTTCTTTGAAAATTAAGATGTATAAGAGGAGGATTCTTAGTTCATGGAGTTTAAAATCTGAAAATGGGAGTAATGTTGTCATAAAGTATCATGAAACAAGAAAGATGATTTAAATAATATTTTTGGAATAAATACTCTCAATATGATACATGTGGTTCAAGTACAAAAAAAATAAAGTAGCATGAAAAACATTCATGTTTTATTAAAACAGGTCTCTTCAAGTGCAAGAATGATAATTTCTCCTAATTTGGAGTAATTAAAATCTGCACACCTAATACAGGGTAACAGGAATTTGATTTTATCATTTTACTGATTCAAGTCAAGCCTAGACACGAATATGACTTTGTATAATTTTCTCACTGGGATCATTTCCGAGTGTTATTTGCTAACACAAAATCTTTGTGAAAGTAGGCTTTCACCAGCCGAATGGGGCTTACATCAAGTTCTAAACCTAGAGCAAACAAGTTACAGTTCTCAGAACATTTTCCTTGGATTTGTCATCAAACGGGTCTACTTTGCAACAGCCAAGTACCAATGCTCCGAAACAGAAAACTATTAAAAATAAAAAGGCAGTTTTTCTTTCTCCAAGTTAAATATGTTCTACTTTTTTGACAGAACTCTTTTCCAATTTACCCTAAAACAGATTAACCACATTTTAAAAATTATTTGCGGTTGATATTTGGAGAATTCGAATTTCTTACTATTTCATAACCTCACGTCTTTTAAGTTAAAAAATAATTTAATTTTTTTCCCATTTGATGGGATGCCAAGTGTGGCCAAAATGAAATCATCTTGAAAGAGTGGCCTCTAATAATTCTCCATAAATAAAACTCCTTTATAATATAAAGCTTTTTTAAAAAAAAAAAAAAATCCCATGCTTTAAGTATCAGTGTTCTGAACATTTAAATATAGACTTGGCTTTCTGAATGTGGTTTATTTTCATTATTATTCTGGAAATAAAAGACATATGAAAACAAGGAAAAACTCTGGTGTCTCTCTTTTGAGGTAATATTCAGAAACATCTTTAACTTCTGGACCACTGATAGTTCAGAATGAAGACTGAGGTATGAGCTTTTGGCTGGGTGATCATGTGAACCAAGCCCCTGAACTCTCCTGTAGGAAAAAAAGCATATTGTGAAGTGAATTTTGTAGGATCCAAGGATATGCGTCAGATATTTCCAGCACATCCTATTTCAATTTATTTTTGGCTGTGATAGATCAATCTTAACCTAGGCACAAAACACGAAAAAAGGAATGTGGAAAATGATTAATTCGATTTAAGACATAAAATAGGAATTATGACATAGCCAGGGACGTTTATGCAAGCACACATCATTAATCAAATTTGGAGGGTCAGTTGCATATTCAGTTAGAAACAGTGGCTCCTCTGGTAGTTATGAGGTCATGAAAGTCTCAGTTTGAATTTTCTCGACTTGTTTTTGACATTAACCTTAATGCTCCAAGTGCCAGCATGACTTGTTTTCTTTATACCTTGGATTGACCCCAAAATGGTAACTTGCAATAGAGGGAGGCCATAAAAATAACTTAAACCTTTTGAAAATTAATTTGACAGGAAGATTTTGCACTTCTTTTATACTGCTCAGCAATCTTTATCTACTTTCGGTAGTTTTTTTTTTTCTCCTCAATATTTTCTTTATTTAAAAGAATCATGAAGATATGAAATAAAGGAAATAATAGAGATTTGACTCTAATGATTGATAGACAGCTGTGAGTTATCCATTTAGAATTTAAGGCCCTAATATATTTTATAGACACTTTTTGCATTTGAATGCCCTTTATATTTGCATTAATTTCTCAAAGATATTTAGTTCTAGAGACAGCAATGGATAAAAATACAGTGGGATTAAAATCTCTTCACTGAGAATTGTATCCTGTTTTGACTAATAGACGATAAGACCTAAGGGGGCTGTCATATGCTTTTTGTTCTGCAGAAACCACTCTCTGGTTAAACAAATATTTCATAATAATAAATTTCAGATTTAACTCCATGTCCACATTCAGCAATTCAGAAAACAGTAAATGAATCTTTAATGATTTCTGTAGTGAGTCTGTCTGAATACCTTCTGATAAAAAATAAACATGTCTTAATTGGAAATAATACTTTATGATATTTGTGTGACTTGTCACCTTTATGGCAGTAACTTGTTGTATCTGAACAAACTTATCTTCCAGAAATACCTTTGTTCTCTCACATCAGATATCTTAAGTAAAATGATTTCTGCTTCAGAAAATGTATCGTGGCAATGTGATGATTCTCTTTCCATCTTCTGAACGTAGATCTTGAGGACATATGGGCATTCCCAGTCTCTTGAGAGCATGGCTGCAGTGCTTTGCATAGACATACATTACATCTGTTTCCATTCCTAACTTAGATTCTTTGCTGTATGAGAAGGTGGCTCTGCATCGTACATCTGCCACAATAAATGTCTCCTGAGGGTGCATTTTATTTCATTTTTTAAAATGGTTTATTTTTATGGATTTAGGGATCCATAAAAGTGCAGTTGTGTTACGTGGATGTATTGCATGGTGGTGAAGTCTAAACTTTTAGTGTATCCATCACCTGAATAGTGTATATTGTATTCAATATGTACTATTTCATCCCCTGACTCCCTTCTATCCTCCTACCTTTTGGAGTCTCCAGTGTTTATTATGCCATTCTGTCTGTCCATGTAATGCTGTGCTTATGAAATTTTAGTGGACGTCTTTGAATGTGAGGTGGAACACTATGCTAACTTTTTCAAGGTACCAGCAGAACCCTGGGATCCTTCTCATCGTGGACTTGAGCTTAATCTTCCTGTGGTGTATGCTCATGTTCCACTAAAGGATGTCACAAGACAAATGGAAGTCCGGGAGATCCGAGGTGGCATTCAATGATCTGCAGCTGCATTGGATTATATGGTGGTGTTTCTAAATGTTTGACTGAATCTACATCACATCAAACATACAGTGAATAAGTGCGAAATATAGCCAGCCAGACAGATGTTTTGCATATAATTGGGTAAACATGTCAACATAGGGTGAAACATCTGGAAGTTTCCAGTGTTATTTAACTGACTTCAAGAAAGAAGACATTGATATGAATAGCTAACTTAAAATAAACAAGTAAAAACAAAAATGTTTTTAACACGAAGTGGTCACGATCTCTGAGTCCCTTCACATTTACACAAAACAGGGTGGAATGTTTAAGGCACACCGCCATGCAGGTGTGTGGGGTGTGGTGGGGGAGCAGCTTCTTTATTTTGTGTAACCTACCTAGTCTTCTTTCTAAGTTCCCAGCATCTGGTTTGGAGATAGGGTGAGGTGGGGTGGACAGGTAGCATTTAATTGAAACAATCTGGTTTGGTGGTGCTCAGCTTCTTTTGGTTTGGATGACTGGACAGGAATACTCAGTCTTCCAGATGTGAGCTTCCCGTTTCTTTCTCTATGCTTTGCCTACTTGGTTGGAGGTGTGTATAATGTATGGATCCTGAGGTAACAGGGGAAGGACTGAAATCCTTAGGTATGGTAACTTGTAGCTCCCTCAGTGTCTTATGTGTCCTTTCATCTGGAAATGTTGGTGGAACTTGGACTCTTCTCTTTTTCTCTCTTTCTTGAGGCCCCTGGCACTCCCGGTTGACTCCAACCCTTGTTGTTTCTGGCTCTCTTCCATCTGGTGTGTTCTGTGCCTCTGTGTAAGTGCTACAGAGTCTCTATTGACTTCCCAGTCAGGGCTGTCAGCTGCTGTAGCTTCCAATGATGTCATCAAGGACTGTCAGCTGCTGTAGCTTCCAATGATGTCATCAAGGACTGTCAGCTGCTGTAGTTTCCAATGATGTCATCAAGGAACCAAAGGCACTTTAGAAAAGTAAAAAGATGATGCTAGCTGTGCCTGCTGCCTCAGCAGTAACTCAGGTTGACATGGGTGCACATGCAAAGCAACCTGGTCCCAGGGTCCCAGTTTGCAAATGGAGCCAGAGAAATTCCTCTCTCTCACTGCTATCTCAGTTAGCTCAGAACTGGAAAACGTGAAGATATGCCTGACCTACCTGATCTCCATCTCTCCTCCTTTTCCAACATCCCGCAGGTTGGAAAGTTGTGAGATTTTCTTCTAGGTCATCGCCTCCTTCCAACTTCATGAAGAATGTCCAGAAATATTTTTGCTACACCTGGGGAAAGTTCTGAGTCTGTGTCATCAGGATTAGCCACTTATATGTTAAATGATAACTACAAGGATATACTTTTAAAAAATCATCTTTCAAAAATTATGTCTTGAAAGGTTGCTGTCTGGATGCAAAATCCTACTCTGAAGGTCAGAAGCGGAACACTATCTGTCTTTCTCTTTCCATTTCTCCTGTGTCATTCCTAATCTGTTTCCTGCCTCTTTTCTCTCTTCCCCAACATGATTTTTAGATGGATAAGACCCCAGACTTATTAAATCTACAAAGACAATTACCTCCACTCTCAAAATAATACTTTCCAAACTTTTAAGAAAAATATTAAAGAATTCTGTGACATGAAAAGCAAGGATTTACCTCCAAGTTAACTAGAAAATAGTAATGGGTAGATGACAGAGAAAAGATACTTGAAATGTCTATGATTAATGAGGATTATAGTATCCCCCAAAACTCCTGCAGAATGTCTATGAAAGTCAAGAAGCCTTGTATAAGGGCACAGGATAATGAACAATTAGCCCCTAGAAGAAGAAACCCAGAGTAATAAGGACAAAAAACAAGCAAATGAAAGTTGCCTAAACTCACTAGTAATAAGTGAAATGCAATATATTAATGAGATACATTAATGCTGGTAAAAAATTAAAGTGTAGGCAGGGATGTAGGAATCTAGGAATTGTACACCCTTATAGTAAAATTAAGTATACATGTACCTAATGACCCCAAAATTCTGCCCCTTGGGATATATTTTAAGGAGATTCTCAAACATTTCCAACAGGATATACTAATTTTCTATTGTCATGGAACAAATTACCATTAGTTTGATGGCTTGAAACAACACAGGTTTATTATCTCACAGTTTGTATGGGTCAGAAGTCTGGGTTTGTCTTGGGTCCTCGTCTTAGTTTCTTGCAAGGCAGCAATTTATATGTTGTCTGGGGCTGTGGTCTTATCTGAGACACAGGGTTATTTGCCAAGCTCATGTCATTGTTGGCAGAATTTATTTGCTCACAGCTGCCGAACTCATGGCAACTTGGGTTTTTCAAGGCCAGCAGAATTGTTCTTCAAGAAAGACCACGTTCCTCTTTGGAGGGCATTCTCCCTATTAAGTCAGGCCCTCCCAGAATAATCTCCCTTTTGGTAACTCAAAATGAACTTACTGGGGACCTGAACTATCTATGCAAAATATCATCCCTTCTGCCTGGTAATGTAATCCAACCACAGGAGTGAAATCTCATCATGTTCACAAGTCTTGCCCATATTCAAGTGGAAGAGATTTACATAAAGGCATAGAAGGTCATCTTAGAATTCTGTCTTCTACAAAGATATGCATGAAAATATTCACTGGGGCATTGTCTGCCATGGCAAGATGCTGGAAGCACTCTAAGTCCCTCATGAAAGAATGGAGAGATGAGAAATGAAAAATGTATTCCAAAGAAAACTATGCTGTTTTAGAATCAATAGATTTTACGTATTTGCAGCATCATGAATAAGTATGAAAAACATAGCATCGAGTAAAAAGGGTATGCAACAGAATGCGATCTATAGCATAATTCCATTTACATGTAATCAGAATACATGTAATTAAGATCATACACCTTTTACAAGGACATATAAAGAACAATGAAAGAATACCCGTAAACATAGAATAAAAGGTGGGTATAGTGAGGAGAATCAGAAGGGAACAGAGTTAAAAGAATATAATGAATTAAATAAGTCATATATAAAATTGTCAGTAGACAGCACTTTTTTACTCTGTTCAGTATTCATTTGATACACATACTATGTTAAGGCTGCAGCTGATACCCTGACAAGCATATAATTCACATTATGCAGCATATACAGTGATATATATTCAGCATAACTTGGAGCTACTTTGGCACTTTAATACTCTTGGAAAATGCCACCTGGGCTTATGAAAGTGACCGTAATGGGCATTGAATTAAAAATATTTGCATTTTTTATGCTTTCAAAATTATATACCACCCTTGTCTTTATTTTTATTATATGTACATTATATATATCTTTGCATTAACTTCAACCTCTAGTATATGTAAAATTTAAGGAATACCTTTGGTGTCCTTAAAAATTAAATGTAAATTTATATGCACCATAAATTATGAAATGTCCTACTGTCTAAATCCGTCATTCTTAATGCCTTTTGACTTCAAATGAAACCTCAGAAAGGAAGAAAGCTCAGGTACATGGATCGTGCTGTGATTACATCTGGAGAAGGGGTCTTCCCAGGAATAGGGCAATGTATATTTGATCAAAAATCATAGAGATGAAAAGAACTTCAAATTCCCATTCCAGGAGACTTTTTAGTTCCCCAAGTAGAATTATATGCCTAAATTATACAGTCTGTCTGACATGTGTTAATAGATTTAAGAAAGAAAATTTTTAAAAGTTTTATTTCACTTTGGACAAGAATGGAGTCAAAGTTCCTTAACAGTAAAACATTCAGAAAATTTCCTTGCTTTTTTAATGTCATGCCTTAGAAAATATATTGTGTAATATATGAACTATTACTGAAAAGTTTATTTATTTTTTCTTCCAGATAAGTGTAATTGTGGACAGAGGCTTGTAGATTGTTTACTATAAGGAGCAATCTTTTTTTAGAAGTATATGCATATTATGCTGGAAGATGAGAATTTTTTTTTTTCAAAAGGCATTTGCTATTTAGATTTAAAGTAAGACATTGATTTAAAATTTCAGGATTCACTTTACTGATACGTTAATATATATAGTAAAAAATGGTAGTGTATATGGCCTCTTCCTTTCTTTTATCTCCTTTTATTTCCTAGTCTCCTCCCACTTAAACACAAATGCTTGAGCAATGCATACGTTCCAGGATATAAGAATTAGCTGTCTTCCACTAAGCTTCCATTCTAGGTAGCCAATCTACAGGGCTTCCCATGAAACTATAGCAAGCAAGAGAAGGGAAATGTCTTTGAAAACCTGGGAGCAGCAGAGATGACTGAAGCTAGAAAGAGCCAGGAATGACTTCACAGAAAGCAGAAATCATCAGGACTGAGTTTAGAAAGATGGTCCTGGGGTAAGGGATCAGCTTAGGAAAATGCCTGCCATCTGCTGAACAGTGAGAATGTCAGCTTCCAGAGAGAAAAAGAGGGTGTTTCGTATACAGGGGTGACTAGTACTGACTAGGTAGATGGAATGAGGGCAGTGTAGACTGGTGTAAGGTGATAAGAGGAAACGGAAAACATCCCAAACAGACTTTTGAGGAAGCAAATGAAGTTTTAGAATGTAGGATTTAAGAACTTTAACTTCAACATCAGGGAGAAGAATCTTAAGAAGGTCATCTCCAGCCAGCTCTGATGAGAGGAAATAAGAGTACAATATAGAGGGTATAGGTAGGACGGGATGGCTAAATAGAAATTCAAAGAAAAGCAAATCATCAGTAAAGGGAAAAAACGTGAAAGAGGAGTGAGATAAGCTTGATGCTGGTCTGGGGAAATTGAGTTGGTATTGAGATAAGTGGTAGTGTTGTATACAGAAATATAATGGAATTGAGGGCAAGAAGTAAACTTGATGTCTGTTATTAGGTAGTGTTTTAACAGGATTAGCATGTAGAATACTTAGAATATTTTCTCACATATACATAGGTATCTTTAATATATTGTGCTGTTACTATAATTCAGTATTGAGTTCTGTGTAATGTTTATTAATCTCACTGTATTTTTTAATTGCAATGCTAGTAAACACATCTTGTTAAACTTCAATATGAGTTTTTTGATGTCAACGACACTTTTGGCAGGGCTTACATATTTTAAAGGGGATTTTGCTTTAGTACATTTTCTCATCGTTAGTCGGTCATTAATACTAAACAGATATAATGAACATGGCAGTACATTCTATGATATTTAAATCCTTTTGGGAGCATTTCTTTTCCTGGTCACTCAAGCTTTCATATAAATTTCTAGGCATATTCTTTTTATGTTCATTAAATTACATTATAGCAAATCAGCTGAATCCAAATAATTACACTGATAAGTTGTATTTATATGGTCCTTTGTATTTTCCCAAGTCATTTCATATACATTATGTCATCTGAAAGAAACTGAAATATTACACAGGAACTGACATTTAGAAAGAATGCTTTATTTGCACAGCTGTCTGATAGGGAGGTCTGTTGTAGCCAACTATATTTCCTATGCACCTGGTTCACCTGTTTTTATAGGAATATTTTAATTCTTTACTTTTCAATTTAAATGACAGCAATATTTTTGAAATGACAGTTCGATTTGAAAGTGAAAAAATATAGTTATCTTTTTTAATCTTTTAGTGGAAAAAAATGCCAACAGACCTGGTAATATCTTCTGTGACCCTCATGATTTTTTTCTTCACACTTTCTCAAAAAGTGCTTACTACAAAGGATCCAACTTCCCTTCAAGTAATGCTTTTTAATGAAAACAATTATTTTCTGAATTTTGACTGTTTGCCGAACAGTTTTCACTATGACAAAACCCAAGATAAGATACGTAAGAGTTTTACATTGCTTTCAAAATTTTGATTTCCATAAGATACATCTACTTTTTTGCGAAGTTTAAGGAAATCAAGCTTTTCAAATCATTAATTTATTTCTCCTCTGCTGGTAAAAATACAGGTACTTTATCCAAGTAGGTGATGCTATTGCCTTGGGAAACAACAGAGACAAATGCTTTCACTCTCATTTTATGTCCACCCTCTTAAAGATTAAATATTGGTGGGAAATTTGAAATCACTCTGGGGTTGCAGCTAATTTCAGTTTTTGTTGAGCTCCCTGTTCCTTGTCTTGGACTTCATATTAGCCACATGTATCCTGGTGGTTTACCAATAATGAAGTGACGGTATTTTATCTTCAGACTTTTGGGCTTTGAGTCAGGATTTTAACAACTTAGGTACTGTTCTTTATTTCAGTTTCTTCACCTAAAATGGGAACAATAATAGTCCTTACCTTAGAGAGAGAGCTTTATGAGGAGTAAATGAGAGAATGTCTAGAAATGTGTTAACTAATCACTGCCATATACTCAGGGCTAGATAAATATTTCCATGATAGTCATTTTACCTAGTCCATAAATTGTATTTTGAAAAAAATACTTGCATAGTTATACTTTGACAGATAATATTGTTAATAATCTAACTTTTCCTGTGTATTATGTATACTTATTTAACCTTTGTAATAATTATTTGAGGTAATTAATATTTTACAGAAAAATATAACAAGAGGCTAAATAACGTGTCCGAAGTCGTACAGTGCTTGTTTGCTCCAGCCACAGAGCCAATGAGATTTCTGTAATACATACTAAAATACCACCTTTCTGGTAATCGTATTCCTTCCTAAACATACCCACTCATAAATCTCAGTTTATTCTCTCCCATTAGTTTCCCTTGTATTTATGTGTATTCTTTGAAGGGCAATACAAAATCTCTGGCTTACAATAACATCTTTTGTGAGCTTATTTCTCAACTTTTGTTTTGATCATGGAATTAATTTTGCCATAGGAACATGTATCTAAGGTGGCGGCTGTGTTTCTGAAAGAGCCCAAAAGTTCACTGATACATAGAAACTCTTTATTTAAAGAAATAACATTTGGCTATTTCCTTCGAATGGTGTCAGTCTTCTGATAAATATGCATTTGTGGGCCAGCTGAGGAATACAAGTGTGTTTTTAAAAATATTGGTTTATGAGGAAATGCATCCTGTGGCAAATGCTGAGAAAGCAACACAGAAGATAAAGGAAAACCCAGGCTTCCAGTGTCAGCTGCACCAGCTGCTTGTTGCAAAGAGGATTCTCTGCCTCTGGTAGACATTGCCCAGTGTTGCATAAGCACAGCCAGGTGCTACTGAGGAGTAGTAGAAAGAAGAGGACTGGAGACCATTTCCAACTCCTAGGGACTGTTGAGACGAATATGTTGACTTGTGAAGAATACGCGTGATTATGAATTGGCTGTTCTTAAGCGGAAATGACGCATAATTCTAATTTCACAAATTGTGAAAAGGAAGTAGTAGGAATACAGATAAAATATTGGAAGTCCTAGAAATCTTTTACAAATGCTAGATGGAATGCAGAGCATTAATAGTTTTCTTTTGTTCATTCATTCACTTAACAAATGTAATTCCTGCCTGTGAGAGCTATGTAGTTTGGCAGGAAAGATAGTTCAAAGGCAGTGACTCCAAATACAAATGCTTTGGTAGTGGAAGCAGTGGACACAATGTCAGGATTTGTGTCAGGAATATACAACTTAGTCTGGGTTAAGGGTGGTGGGGCAGAGAAAGCTCAAGTCTTAATAGAGAAAATGATTTTTAAGCGTACATCTCTAGATCATTGGCTCCAGAGTCAAGAGTCAAATGTTGACTTGCCCAATTTCTGCTTTTCTGATCTTAGGCAGTTTCCTCACTGTTTTTCAGACTCCTCTTTGGAAAATAGTGATGATAATTAATAGGAAAGTAATGAGAATTAAACAAGTTAATAACGTGTATAGTGTTTAGAATAAGGCTTTGTGTATAGAAATTACTCAACATATTTTAGGATATTTATTTTCTGGCGCAGCTGAGAATTGAAAAAGAGGAAAATAAGTGTTCTAGGTAAAAGGAATAACCTACAGAAAAGCCTCCATAAAATTGAAAGAAATGAAGTATTTAGGGAACGAAAAGAAATTCAGCCTAGCAATAATATTAAGTTTGGGGTGGGACAAGGGGCAAGAGGGAAGCAGGAGGGTTAGTGAAGGTCAGATAATGAAGGCATTGTGAGTTTTGTCAAAAATACAGATTTAACCTAAGGTTAATGGCAGACAACAAAGGAGTTTAAGAGTGATATGATCAGATTTACATTTTGATATTGAGAGTGAAGAATGGGGTTTCACAGGAGAGGGGCTGTGGACAAGATGCAATTCAAAGATGATAGTTGTGGACAGTGGATGTGGAAAACAACAACAACAAAACCTGACAGATTTGAGACATATTTCTGAAGATAAATTTCATTGTATGTAATCACTGCTTACATGTGAAATTGAAGGAGAAGCTGGTATCTTTGATGACCGATTTATGGATTAAAAGGTTGATGGCAAAATTAACTGACAAAGAGGTAGAGAAAGAGCAGGCTGGGGTGTGGGTCGATAGGACATAAATCTAGTTTCACACATGCTGTATTTTGTGGTTCTGAGACCAAAAGAGATAGGCACTAGCAGTTGGATATACTGGTTTATCTCTCAAAAGTGCAATTGGGTTGGGTGGGGATATCGATTTGAGCATTCATTAGTAGACAGGAATTGGGTATTAGTGAGATGTTCAGAGAGGAAGCAGAGAAGAGGGTGTGGGATAGAACAACAAAAAACGGGGTTGGGACATGTAATAGAGATTATGAAAAATAGTGAATAGCTAGAAGGAAAACCATGAAGTTGGTGTCAGAAAAAATATTTTCTTTCCTAACAAGAAAGGAGGCAGTCATGTTGAACGTTGCTCAGAGTTGACATCAAATTAGAACTAAAAAGTGTCCACTGAATTTAAGCATAGTTTTGAAAATGATAATCTAAAAAATTCCTCCTCTACCCCCAAATAAAATAGTAAACAACAATGTACCACATATTCTGAATGTTATTAAATCTTCGTTTTCTTTGCCAACACATACCTACCCCAGGGGGGTAAATCTGGAATGATAATAAATGCTCTCTGACTCCTAGTGAAAACTAGAAAAACATATAACTTAAGTGAAAAAAAAAATGGATGCTTAAAAGAAAACTTTATTCATAAAAAGTGATTTAGATACACAGACTATTAGAGCTGAAAGATGTTTTACAGTTCATTTAGTCAAACAGCTTCATTTTATTAATGAGGGAATTAAAGTTTGGTGAAGTTAGCCCAAACTTACTTTCCTTTTGTTTTGTAGGGTCAGCTTCTTCATTCTGTTTGATGGCAGGCTGGATTTTAAAAATTCTTTCAGTGCTTATGAAGTCCACATATAGAACATTGTATGAAAATAATATAAATCAAATCATTCTAAGTATGTGCTAGGTATCTTCTACATAGAAATGAGAAGGAAGCATCCTATGTATTTTAAAATTTTTGCTATGCTATAACAGGTTTGTTAAATAAGATTTTTAATGGATTTCTCAGTCAATAGGATATGAAACTACAAGTATGGAAGGAGTTAACTAAATCACTTTTCATAGGGTGAGAATGCAAAATGAATTGCACTTCACATATGTAAGAAATATACCCTTAAAACACTGGTACTTTCTATACAAGGTTTTATTTTTCCCTTTTATATTTTTATTTTTGGTGAATTGAAGGAAGCAGCAAGTTACCAACAAGGAAGACAGTCCAAATAAGTCTATGAAAATCTAATTTAATCTCTTTCACTTTGTGAACTGTCTACAGTGCTTTAGAAAGAACTGTATTTGCCAATGGGTTAGAACAGTGTATTATTTTTGAATCAATCTTTCCTTTTTTCCAAGTTCCTAATACTTCTCATTCTGTTCTAGTCAGACACTTGAATGGTGGAAGTTCTCTATTATTCATCAAATACCTCAAGCTGTTCCTGTCAAGTTTCTCAATTCATTTCCTACAGATCTTCTGCAAAAATGCAGCCAAGAAACTTCTCTGCCAGGTATGAGCCCATCTGAATAAAGAACACGGGAGCCAGACATTTTGCAAAAAAGGAAATGGACTGGAAACCTGTACTCTTTCAATACCTGCAGTTTGTTTACGTTATACCAGCTGTTAGACCCTACTTGCAAAAATCAGATTATTCGTCTTCATCCTTTACAGCTTTCCTCGGTAATAAGGGATAATTCCTTCCGTGCAGAAGGACATATCTATAAGAAAAGCATAGTTTCTTATCCTCTTTTTACTTAGGCTAAAGGCTTTTAGTTTTAATAGTCTGCTAAATAATTATAAAGCATATGACATAAGTAATTAAAAGGTTTTGAATAAATTTCAAAATATGGGCCAGTTGCGGTGGCTCGCGCCTGTAATACCAGCACACTGGGAGGCCGAAGTAGGTGAATTACCTGAGGTCAGGAGTTTGAGATTAGCCTGGCCAATATGGTGAACCCCATCTTTACTAAAGATACAAAAATTAGCCAGGTGCAGTGATGGGCACCTTTAATCCCAGCTACTCAGGAGGCTGAGGCAGGAGAATTGCTTGAACCCAGAAGGCAGAGACTGCAGTGAGCTGAAAACGCACCACTGCACTCCAGCCTAGGCGACGGAGTAAGACTCTGTCTCATAAAATAAAATAAAATAATAAAATAATAAAAATGCACTTTAGGCAATATATCCATCCATTACCCAGGTGGATGGTTTTGTAGAAATGCTAGTTTCTAACCAAAATGTCCTGCTGCCACATAAGGTTTATTTTTTTTCATTCAGAATATTTAAGAGACAAATTAAAAAGCCCCAAATATTCTTTTTTATTAAAACCTTGTTCTTCTGACTTATGATTAACTAACGTGGTTTGAAAGACTCAGTGGGCATAAAATACACTAAAACTGTTTTTTGGAGTCAATTTTAGCCCTCTTTCTCAGACCTTCAGTGAAATGGTATACTTTTATGACTTCAAGAGAGCCCCAAGAAAAAATAAATATGTTGGCTTAGGAAATAAAATTTCCAAAGAAGCAACAATGAATGCTAGAAGAGTTTCTGAAACTGGATACCTATGATAATAATTCTGATTAATTTTTCAAAGATTAAATATAGTCAAAATTCTTTACAGTAAACCAAATAGTTTGATTGATGCTGATATTTTAATCAATTGAGTAGGTATCTTACAGACACAGCCTTAAAACTTAGACGGTTATGTAAACAAAACGCTATACTTTACTAAGTCTTAATGTCATAGTAACATATAGTCTTGATGAAGGACTTAAGAAAGTATGTACCCAAACCAAAATATTTGAAAGGACATTGATGTTTTAGCATTCTAGGTAATTGGAATTGTAGATTTATGCTACTTTTTCCTTCTGCAGAACAACATATTCATGTTTTCTGCTTCATTGTAATAGCATTTGAAAGTTTGTGTATGTGTGGGAAGTTTTAGGGGGAGGAGAATGGGTCTGAGTAATTAAAACTAAGCATGATAATTGAGACGCAGTAATTTTTTATTTTTATTTTCTATATCGGATCTCTTTAGGGATAGCATTGTTCTTCCAACCTTAAGCTTCTAACCTTAATATTAGGATCCTTCAAGCAGGTACTGGATGAATCAACCCATTTTTGGTTATAGGTGTCTAGACCAGGAGTGGGCAACTGATTTAGAGAACATCACTATAGAGGGTAGATTGATTGAATCCAGATCTCTCACCCAGGAATTTGAAATTGGGACATACAGAGACAGGGCTAATTATCTGTAGAAACTGGACATGGAGTTTACATATTTCAGAGATTCAAGGCACATGTTGGCAGAGTCAGGGCAGACGATGTGTAAATTAGAGAAGAGGAAACCAGGATGAGAATAAAAGCCTTCCATTTCTTGGTTCTGTCCAAGACCTGGAAGCACCATGTGCCCTGAGTTTTGCAAGATACCCTGGAACTCCCTATATATATTGTTTTCTTTTCAAGGTACTTTCAGAGAGTTTCTAGTTTTTGAAACCA
>NW_012114252.1:3261428-3263872 GCF_000951035.1 Colobus angolensis palliatus | reverse complement strand
ATAAGGTTTATTTTTCTTCATTCAGAATATTTAAGAGACAAATTAAAAAGCCCCAAATATTCTTTTTTATTAAAACCTTGTTCTTCTGACTTATGATTAACTAACGTGGTTTGAAAGACTCAGTGGGCATAAAATACACTAAAACTGTTTGTGTTTTGGAGTCAATTTTAGCCCTCTTTCTCAGACCTTCAGTGAAATGGTATACTTTTATGACTTCAAGAGAGCCCCAAGAAAAAATAAATATGTTGGCTTAGGAAATAAAATTTCCAAAGAAGCAACAATGAATGCTAGAAGAGTTTCTGAAACTGGATACCTATGATAATAATTCTGATTAATTTTTCAAAGATTAAATATAGTCAAAATTCTTTACAGTAAACCAAATAGTTTGATTGATGCTGATATTTTAATCAATTGAGTAGGTATCTTACAGACACAGCCTTAAAACTTAGACGGTTATGTAAACAAAACGCTATACTTTACTAAGTCTTAATGTCATAGTAACATATAGTCTTGATGAAGGACTTAAGAAAGTATGTACCCAAACCAAAATATTTGAAAGGACATTGATGTTTTAGCATTCTAGGTAATTGGAATTGTAGATTTATGCTACTTTTTCCTTCTGCAGAACAACATATTCATGTTTTCTGCTTCATTGTAATAGCATTTGAAAGTTTGTGTATGTGTGGGAAGTTTTAGGGGGAGGAGAATGGGTCTGAGTAATTAAAACTAAGCATGATAATTGAGACGCAGTAATTTTTTATTTTTATTTTCTATATCGGATCTCTTTAGGGATAGCATTGTTCTTCCAACCTTAAGCTTCTAACCTTAATATTAGGATCCTTCAAGCAGGTACTGGATGAATCAACCCATTTTTGGTTATAGGTGTCTAGACCAGGAGTGGGCAACTGATTTAGAGAACATCACTATAGAGGGTAGATTGATTGAATCCAGATCTCTCACCCAGGAATTTGAAATTGGGACATACAGAGACAGGGCTAATTATCTGTAGAAACTGGACATGGAGTTTACATATTTCAGAGATTCAAGGCACATGTTGGCAGAGTCAGGGCAGACGATGTGTAAATTAGAGAAGAGGAAACCAGGATGAGAATAAAAGCCTTCCATTTCTTGGTTCTGTCCAAGACCTGGAAGCACCATGTGCCCTGAGTTTTGCAAGATACCCTGGAACTCCCTATATATATTGTTTTCTTTTCAAGGTACTTTCAGAGAGTTTCTAGTTTTTGAAACCAAACCATCACTGACTAAGTTATAGAACAATACAATTAAGTGAAAGCAAGGTGAAAATGAAGAAGCCAGTGCTATTCAGGAACAGTTGCAAAAGAGTCTCAGATCATGAGAGATCACACAGACCATGCTCGATGTAGCTGAATCTTTCCAAAATGAGTAACTTTCCCACCAGGCAACTAACACATCTCAAAAACCCTTAGTGCTAGTTTTCCTCTTTTCTTTTATTCCTCCTGCTCAAATGGCCGACAATATTCGTTACTGTAATTTATAGACAATGCAACTGAAACTCAAGGAGGGAAATCATATAGCTCAAGTCTATGGATCTAGTTACCAACAGACCCAGAGTTAGATGGCTGAGTTCCATGACCTATCCAGTAGCCCTTCTAATTGTCACTTTACTTTTATGGCTATGCCATAATGAAGTAAAACAGAATGAAAATTATATGTAACAGACACATTGAGAAAATGTATTCCTCTTGAATGTGAGCAATTTGGATACATTTCAGAATCTACTCTTTGGCCATCTCTATCAACTTTCATTAATGACGTGAACTCATCTGGTCCTGTGTGTTAAATATCCTTCATGGACACATGACTCCCAAATTATATTCACAGCTCTGATCTTTCCTCAGAACCCTAGGGTTTTATTTCCTACTGTTTATTCAACATCTCCAACGGGATGTTTAACAGTTATCTCAAACTGATAGGTGCAAAGCCAAATTCTTGACTTCCATCTCAAAAACTGTTTTCCCCCTATGTTCTCATTTCAGAAAATGGCACCTCAACTCAATAGTGACTCGGTTTCAAGCCTTGAAATGATTTTTTTACCTTCTCTCATATTTTACATTCAATCTGCTAGTGCATTGTATTGGCTCTGCCTTGCAAATATGCCCCAAACCACACCACTATCCCCACACCCCCACCCCTTGTACAGCCATTAGAGTCCTGGCCATCACTGGTTTCTACTGTCTTTGTATAGTCTGTTCTCAACACTTCTGCCAGAACATTTTTCAATACATACAACGGTAACTCCTGTAACTTTCTTGCTTACAGTATTCCACTGATATATATATCGGCTTGGTGCTGTGGCTCACGCCTGTTATCCCAACGCTTTTGGAGGCTGAGGCAGGCAGATCACGAGGTCAGGAGATCGAGACCATCCTGGCTAACATGGTGAAACCCCGTCTCTACTAAAA
>NW_012114252.1:3242235-3260708 GCF_000951035.1 Colobus angolensis palliatus | reverse complement strand
CATACAACGGTAACTCCTGTAACTTTCTTGCTTACAGTATTCCACTGATATATATATCGGCTTGGTGCTGTGGCTCACGCCTGTTATCCCAACACTTTTGGAGGCTGAGGCAGGCAGATCACGAGGTCAGGAGATCGAGACCATCCTGGCTAACATGGTGAAACCCCGTCTCTACTAAAACTACAAAACAAAATTAGCCGGGCGTGGTTGTGGGGGCGCCTGTAGTCCCGGCTACTCGGAAGGCTGAGGCAGGAGAATGGGGTGAACCCGGGAGGCGGAGCTTGCAATGAGCCGGGATTGCTCCACTGCACTCCAGCCTGAGCGACAGAGCCAGTATCCGTCTCAACAACAACAAAAAGAAATCACAAAGTCTGCAAAGCCTGTGTAATCAGGCTATGACTATTACTCTACCCTGATCTCCTCAAATTTTTCTCCTCTGATTACTTGCTTCATCCACATTGACCCCTCGCTCTTCCTCTAATACAAAAAACTTTCTTGCCTCAGGATTTTATATTTGGGGATTCTTCTGCCTGGCAGGCTCTCCTCCATGTCTTCGTTTGTGATCTCTGCTCCAATGAAGTGGGAACTTCACTGGTTATGTCTGCTAAGATATCCTCTCTTCATGGAGTCTTTCTTTGATCTCTCTCCCCAAAATGTAGTAGCCTTATTCACAGCACCTTTACCTCCTTGTGCTGTTGCTTTCATAGCAGTTACTGCTACCTGGCATTGTATTATATATTTTTCTTTCTTTATTGTCAATTTAGCCTATCAGAGTTAAACTCCAAAAGAGAGAAACATTATTTATTTTGTTCACTGATGCATCCCTAGAACCTAGAATCACATCTGGTATATCATAGGTGTTAAATAAATATATGTCGAATGTATTTAAGCTTCCTAATATATAAAATTGTTTATTATTCTTAACAAAATAACATTTTTTTTTTCAAAATGTGATTTGCAGTTTGAGAAGATGGGAAATAGGTTAAAAACATGTATAATGGGCATATTTAAAGTTTATTTAAAGTGCACAATTAGAGAAATTCATTGATCAAAACACATTTAAAGGTACATGTTTAAGTGTAAAATTTTGATAATGTATACTTTTTATATGTATGCCACATGATACATCACCGTCATCAAGGACAGTTTCAGCACCTTGGTCTGTACTTCAAAGTCAGAATGTCTTAATTTTGATGAAGTTTATTTTTAATTTTTTTGTCTGTTTTGGTATTTGTTTATTTTTTCCCATATCTAAGAAGTCTTTGCCTAACCCAGGGTCACAGAGATTTTGTCCTGTGTTTTCCTCTGGGAGTTTTGTAGTTTTGGGTTTTAAATTTAGGTCTGTGTTAGATTTTAATTTTTGCCCATAGTTCAAGGTATGGATTAAAGTTTATATCTATACCCAATTGTTCCAGCACCATTTGTCGAAATTACTATATTTTTTTCACTAAATTCCCATTGTAGTTTCATTACAAATCAATTGACCATATAAATACAGGTTCTGTGCACTTAATTCTGTTCTTTTCATCCATATCTCTATCTTGATATCGGTATCACACAATCTTAATGGATATCTCTTTCACAAAGTCTGTTAGTGTAACTTCTCCAAGTGAAGTCTTTTTGCAAATTGTTTTGGCTATTCTAAAGTCTGAGTAGATTATGACTTGAAATCCATTGAATATACAGATTAATTTAGGACAAATCAATTTTTTAACAATATTGAGTCTTTTTAGAACATGAGCATGGTATGTATTGCCACTTATTTAGGTCTTCTTTGTTTACTCTGAGCAATGCTTTGCAATTTTCAGTGTAGAAGAATTGTACATTTTTGATAAAGAATACCATTGAAAAAAGTTTTGACTAAAAGTATTGTACCATCTTTGCAACTTTCATATCCCCAAACACATACCTGTTATTTTGTTAACTGAATTTATTATTTGCTTTCATGTTGAAATATTCCTAAAAATAAATCTAACACATGTATTTGTAAAAAATTAGTTCGGAACTATGGAGGGAAAAGGGCAAGAGTAGAAGCTATGGGAATGCTAAATAAGAGATGATCACCTGGACAAATTTTATAAAGTAATGAGGTTTAAGAATACTAGAACTTTCAAATAAGAACAATGTTTTTATTTAAAATGTGTTATTTATTATGAATTGTGTCTAACCATAATCAGAACTAAAAAAAATTACAAAATTATTTTGACTCATCCTCAGTGGCCTTACTTAAAATGACCAGCAGTTTTCATAGGAAATTCCAATCTTATTTCAACAAAAATGGAACAGGAAGCTCTTTTCTGACATTGTTAGGATGCCTTGGGGTTCTGACCAGCCAGAATTACAGAACTCCAAGCTAGAGCAATACAAGCAGTCCTGCATGGTAAGGATTATTTAAAATACCACAGTATTTTCTTGTGATGTACTTCGAAAGGCCAGTATTTAAAATAGGAGTCTTTTAACTAATCATTTTTCTTGTATGATAGAAGATACACTTAATTTTATAAGAATTGGTGCATTAAATTTTAGAAGATAACTTAGGACTGACTGGGAAAATCTAAAATAAATTATTTGGAGAGGTTCTGAGATTATGAATCTTGGAAAAATGGGAAACTATTCAAAATTTGAGTATATAAAACAAGTCTTGGATACAAAGTAAAAATCTTAATTTTCTTCTGATGGAATTCATTACAAGTGTATAGAAACACGGAGTTTTGTGTGTTGATCTTGTACCCTAACACTGCTGAATTCATTTTTTAGCTCTAGTAAGATTTCTTGTGGATGGTTTAGAACTTTCTATGCTTAGGATCATGTTATGTGAAAATAGAGTTTTACGTCTGCCTCTTCTTATGAATACCTTTTATTCCTTTTTCTTACCTAGTTGCCCTGGATAGAATTTCTAGCACAATGTTGAATAAAAGTGATGAACGTGGGCAATTCATAAATGCCCACATAAATAGATATTCCTTTCTATTTCTACTTTTTTGAGTGTTTTTACTTATCATAAAAGGATGTTTAATTTGTAAAATGCCTTTTCTCTGTTATTTGAGATGATCATGTGAATTTTTTCTTTGTTCTATTTTTGTGCCTTACTACATTCAATGAGTTGTGTTTGTATGTACTATCAATGAACAATCCAAAATGACAATTAAGAAAACAATTCTACTGAAAATAGCATCACAAAGAATAAAATATTTAGAAAAAGTTTAACCAAGCAGGTGAAACACTGTACACTAAAAACTATAAAACATTGCTAAAGTTAAAATATATACAAGTTAAAAGAAAACCTGTGCTCCTGACAGGGAGACTTAATACATCCTGAAGATGTCAGTACTACTTCAAGTGATCTATAGGTTCAGTGCACTCCTTATCAAAATTCTAAAAACGTTTTTTGATTTTTAAAGAAATAGAAAATCTGATCCTCAAATTCAGATGGGGCCACAAATGGCCAAAATAATTTTGAAAAAGAGGAACAAAATTGGAGAGCTCACACTTCCTCACTGCAAACCATACTACAAAGCTAAAATAATCAAAACAGTGTGATACTGGCATATGTTAGACATACAGACTAATAGAATACAATGGAGTTCAGATATAAACCCTCACATTTGTGGTCAATTGATTTTTGACAAGAATGCTTAGTCCATTCAATGGAAAAAGAAGTATCTCAACAGACATTGCTGGGGAAATGAGATTTCCATACTCAAAAGTATGATGTTGAACATTTATCTCATACAGTAAACAAAAATTTAACTCAAAATGGATCAATGACCTTAAATATAAGAGCAAAAACTATAAATCTCTTAGAAAAAAATATAGGGGTATATCTTCTTGAATTTGAGTTTGGTAATTCTTAAATATGACATTAAAGGCACAGAAAAGAAAAAGTAATAAAATTTATCAAAATTAAAAATGTTTCTGCATCAAAGACATTAGGAAACTAAAAAGACAACCTATGGAATGGAAGAAAATACTGTAAATCTAATATCCGATAATGTTTTAATGTATAGAATGTATAAAGAATAGCTACGACTCAACTTCAACAGAATAGCCCAATTAAAAAATTGCCAAGGTACTTGAATGTTTTTTGAAAGAAATACAAATGGTTACTAAGCACCTTACAAAGATGCTCAATATCATTATTCATTAGGGAAACCAAATAAAAAAGCAAAAGCACAATGAAATACTATTACGATGGTGGAATAGGTGTACATTACTCCTGGGAATGTAAAATTGTGCCAACCATTCTAGGAGGCTGATGATGGAATTACTATGTGACCGAGCAATTTCAACAATCACACTCCTAGGTATAAACCCAAAAGAAATGAAACAAAATACTTGTATGCCAGTGTTCATTGCATCATTATTCACAACAGCCAAAAATATGAAAACAATCCAGTGTCCATCAATAGATGAGTGGATAAACAAAATGCGTATATTCATATGATGGAATATTATTTAGCTGTAAGAAGGAAATGAAGTTCTGTTACAGGGATGAACCTTAAAAACATTATGCTGGCCGGGTGCGGTTGCTCATGCTTGTAATCTCAGCACTTTGGGAGGCCAAGGTAGGTGGATCACTTGAGGTCAGGAGTTCAAGACCAGCCTGGCCAACATGGTGAAACCCCGTCTCTACTAAAAATACCAAAAATTAGCTGGGCATAGTGGCAGACGCCTGTAATCCCAGCTACTCAGGAGGCTGAGGCAGGAGAATCACTTGAACCCAGGAGGCAGAGGTTGCAGTGAGCTGAGATCGCACCACTGCACTCCAGCCTGGGCAACAAGGTGAGACTCGGTCTCAAAAACAAACAAAAATTCTAGGTGACAAGACACAAAAGGATAAATGCATATGATTCCACTTATATGAAGTATCTAAAATTGGCAAATTCATAGGAATCAAAAGTAGACTCAAGGTTACTGGGGGTGGAGGGAGGGGTGATTGGGGAGTTATTGCTTAATGTTTACAGAGTTCTTGTTTGGAACTAGAGAGGTGATAGTGATACAACAGTGTAAATATAATTAATGCCATTAAATTGTACACTTAGAATGATACATATGGTGAATTTTATGTTAAATATATTTTACTACAGGAAAACAATCATTTTCTCGGTAGTCTTCTTTTTAATAAATTAGGAAATTAAAATTAATGTTTATACTGTGAAATATTTTTTATGTTAAGCTGGTTTATTTACATAGATCATTCTTTACAAAACTGTGCTTTACCTAGAGATGTATATGGGACTAATTCTTTTCTAATAACTGAAGATGATATTCATGGTTAATATCAGCTACATATAGAAGTGATTAATAACCACACAACTTTGTGATTACCTAGTATAATTATCTTTGATTTCACAACTATAGGGGTTTTTCAATAACCTCTATACCTGTAAAACCAAGGATAATTTAATTAATGAGAGTTTGAGGGCTTTATTAAGGTACAAGGGGGCGTTCATTATGTGATACCAATATAACTGAAATCTCCTTTATAGTAAGAATTAATTCCTTCATTAAATAAGTGTTGCAGACGATTTTTCTGTATGTAAATATAATATTTAGGGGAAATTAATTCATTCTATCAGTGCTAGACTGCATTACAGAGTGACACACACACTGGGTTTACAAAGTTTTCCAGGACTTGTCATCTTTCATGCAAATAAAGTTTGTTTTATTTTAAGTATTAAACTGTGCTATATAATGGTGGACTTTCATATACCCAAAATAAAAATGTATACTTACTTAAATGATTTTAAGATTTTAAAATTAAATCTTAAAATCATTTAAGTTAATCAACCTTAAAATATTTTAGGTTGACTTCAAAGAAAACAATTACAAATTTAAAAAATCACAAGTAATATGTGAATGTGCACAGAACATGGCCTCTGCACATGCAGGTGTACCGTGATGCAACTTGCTTTTAGAGTTAGAGGTCCTGGGTCTGAGTCCAGACTCTGAGTCTTATTACCCTGGACAAGTCATTTAATCTATAATTTTTGAAAAGTGTACCACAGCTGTAACGAAATCCACCCTCCCCACCTCACTGAATTGTGGAGTCACGTGCTATCTGTGAGCATCCTTTGTGAAGCACAAGCCTATTTTGAAGAGCAATTCCAGTATGTTTGAACCATGCCTATGACGGGGCCCACTGCCTTTTAAGTATCTATATTGAATGATGGAAAAGCACATCAAACTCAGTTACATTAAAAACAAAAATATTGTTCTCATCAGCATAATAGCAGTTACGTAGTGTGACCACAGCTACAAATTATTTTATTCTTTCATATGTAATAATTTAATAGAGAGGAACTGTCCATTCTTCTGAACATTTCATAATTCAGGGAACTGAGGCAAAATGAAGCAAAATGAATTTTTCTGGGGGAACAGATGCTAGCAAAGCTAGTCCCCAGACTCATGCGGTCTACCTCCTGGTTTGATATTTTGGGAATTATTAATGTGTAATCATAATAGAAGAATGTGTAGGGGAGAATACTGAACTCCTAGTATCTTGTCTTTCTTTAGAAGAGTGCACTGGCTACAGGTAAAATATGGTCTAATTTAAGCCTCTTCAAGTGATATTGGAGTTAAATAGATAACAATTTCAAGGGCAAGGTTTTTGGGGAGAAATGCTGTTGATTATACCACTAAAAAGAAAACTAGCCAAAAGGAAAAGTTTTAAAAATAAAGTGTTAAAATTTTATAATATATAAAAAGATAGAAAATTTAATATATACAAATTAAACATCAAGTCACATGAGAGACATTTTATGTTCTAGAGCTGCATTTTTGCTCACTGGTTGATTCTGTTGGATACATCTCAGGGTACATATTTTAAATAAATGTATTTAGAAAAAATCCTCTTGTTTATTTTGTATTAAGTCAGCCATAATTTGAGTGTTACAGATACTTGCTAAATATTTGAGACCCTTTACAATTAGCCCTTCATGTACTCAATGTGAGGCTGGAAGTAATTCACTTGGAAACCCCCATCAGCACCAGCACCATCCTCATCACAACTCTAACAACAATCAAATGTAAGGAAAATGGAATTGATATGTACCTATGCATAGAACTCCCTGCTATTACTTGGGTACATGGTATGTTTCTAAATTAAGAAACTAAAGAATCTATAAAAATAAGAAGCTGTTGTGCTGTGTGTGTGTGTGTGTGCGTGCGCGCGCATGTGCATACACTTGTATAAGTTTCTTAAAGAGAAAGTGAATTCTCTTTCAAATCATTACAAAATCTATGGAAACAAATCACCTCAGATATAAAAAATTGGGATGTTTGTAATAAAACTTGTGCTGCAGATGTCTAGAAATGTTTTGTTTATTTTTCCTTTTAAGGATTATATGTGGTGTAGTGGAACAGGGTATGTACTGTTGGAAATGTTAGACTTCTTCCTGTGACCCTGAGTTGGTACCAACTGATACGTGACACATTTATTCCTATAACTAATCAATCCATACAATCACTATATAAAAACTTAAATGATCAATAATTGTAATATGTTGACATGGCATACATTTACATGGACCAGTGCTTTCACATTTTAAATCAATTGCCCATTTAATTTTCATACCTGGCATATTTATTCAGGAACAAAAGCCAAAAGAACCATCCAGTGTTGGATATTAACATACCTAAAGGTGTATCTGTTTCACCGCCTTTAAAGCATGTCAGTCGCACTGTGTCTTTTAAAAATTGTGTTACTATTCCAGTTTAACAATAAAGTAAATCATTCTTACTGTGCTCAACTTCCCTTATGGTTCTTATTGGGATAAAAACCTAAAGATCAAAAATGTTCACTAATGCCAAGCTATTCTATAAACAACGTTCCCAGTCACTCCCCTGCCACTTCTTTTTGCCAGAAGAAACAAATGCCGGTTGCTTTCCTGCAGCCAATACTGAATTTTGACAAGGAGGCAAAATGATACGAAGCCAACAAATACCAGAAGAATAACGCAAGGAATCTTGCCTCAAACTGAGAGTACACAGTCAAGCAGTGGCAACTTGAAAGCTGACTCTAATCTTGATTTTGATAATCTACCTCAGGTTTCAAAGCATAGCTAACAAAGTATTCATCCTTCTCCATAAACTAATATTATGAACAAGCTACACAGATGGCCATCAACCATAATATATAATTTGATTTTTAAAAATGTCTTTCCCCTTTTTTTGTTTTCTTTATTAAAAGAATTTCTATAGTGTCTCAGATTATTAAATTCTGGTTTTAGGTATGTGAATTATTGGCAAACAAGCTCTCCACTATTGCACAAAGTTAAACAATGATGATATTGTAAATATAAAAGTATAATAGCAAAATCTTTATATGGTGCTTGGTAAATTTCAGATATTATGCTAAACACTTTCTATATATTTCCCTTTTAATCTTATACTAACTTTATGAATTATAATTATCTGTATTGAGCAGAGGAAGAGATTAAGACTGGACAAAATGCAGTACATACTTGCATCCAGCAAGTATATCAGTGCTAATTCCCCAATAGCATGTGTTCACTTTGTGTGTCTTTGTAAAATTTTAGCAATCCTTGTCATATTTCCAACTTTTTCATTATTATGACACCATTTATAGGTGATCTGTGATCAGTGGTCTTTGATGTTACTGGTATAATTGTTTTTAGGGCACCATGAACTGCACTCACATAAGACAGTGAACTTAATTAAGAGTCTTGTGTGCACTGACTGCTCCACCGACTGGCCATTCTCCCATCTCCGTCTCCTCAGGCTTCCTTATCTTCTGAGACACAACAATACTGAAATAGGCTAATTAATAACGTTACAATATCCTCTAGGTGCTTCATTGAAAGTATGAGTTGCATGTTTCTCGTTTTAAATCAAAAGCTATAAATGATTTAGCTTAGTGGGGAAGGCAAGTTGAAAGCTATGATAGGCCAGAATCTAGGCTACCTACACCAGTAAGCCAAATTGTGAATTCAAAGGAAAAGTCCTTGAAGGAAACTGAAAGTGCTACTCCAGTGAACAAACAATGAAAACAAAGTGAAACAGTCTTACTGCTGATGTAGAAAAGGTTGGGTGGTCTGGATAGAGGCTATGACATTATCTCTACCCAAAGCCAAATCCAGAGCAAGGTCTTAATGCTTTTAAATTCTATGAGAGATGAAAGCAGTGAGAAAGTTTTGGAAGAAAAGTTTGAAGCTAGCAGAGGTTGGTTCATGAGATTTTAGTAAAGAAGCCGTCTCCATAACATAAAAGTGTAAGGTTGAAGAAGCAAGTGCTGATGGAGAAGCTACAGCAAGTTATCTAGAAGATCAAGCTAAGATATTTTTGATGAACATTATTACAATAAACAATAGATTTTCAGTGGAGACAAAACAGCCTTCTAGTGGAAGAAGATGCCATGTAGGACTTTCGTAGCTAAAGAACTATGAAAGCTAGAGAGCTAGAGAGCTAGCCTGGCTTCAAAGTTTCAAAGGACAGGCTCACTCTCTTGTTAGGGGATAATGCAGCTGGTGACCTAAAGGCAAAGCGCATTTACCATTGCAAAAATCCTAAGGCCCTTAACAATTATGCTAAATCTACTCTGCCAGTGCTTTATAAATGGAACAACAAAACCTGTATGACATTATGTCTGTTTACAGTACGATTTGCTGAATATTTTAAGCCCACTGTTAAGACCTACTGCTCAGAAAAAAAGAAAAAAAAAATCCTGGATGGGCACAGTGTCTCACGCCTGTATTCCCAGCACTTTGGGAGGCCAAGCTGGGAGAATCACTTGAAACCAGGAGTTCGAGAGCAACATAGACAACAAAATGAGACCCCATTGCTACAAAACATAATTTAGCCAGGCATGGTGGTGTGCACCTGTAGTCCCAGCTGCTTGGGAGGCTGAAGTGGAAGGATTGCTTGAGTTCAAGTGGTTGAGGCTGCAGTGAGGCATGATCATGCCAGTGGACTCCAGCCTGGGTGACAGAATGAGACCCTTTCTCAAAAAAAAAATGTTTAAAAAGATCTCTTTCAAATGATACTTCCCATTGACCTAGTCACCAAAGAGCTATGAAGAAGATGTACAAGGAGATTAATGTTTTCATGCCTGCTAATGCAATATCCATTCTGCAGCCTGTGGATCCATGAGTCATTTCGATTTTCAAGTCTTCTTATTTAAGAAATATATCTTGTAAGGCTGTAGCTGCCATAGATAGTGATCCCTCTAATGGATCTGGAAAAGTAAATAGAAAATCTTCTGGAAAGGACTTAACATTCTAAATGCTATTAATAACATTTGTGATTCATGGATAAAGGTCAATATGTCAACTTTGACAAGAATTTGGAAGAAGTTGATTCCAACCTTCACGGATGATTTTCAAGGGTTCACAATTTGAGTGGAGAAAGTAACCACAGATGTGGTCAAAATAAGAAGTAGAATTAGAAGATGTGGTCAAAATAAGAAGTAGAATTAGAAGTAGAATCTGAAGATGTGGCTAAATTGCTGCAATCTCATGAGAAAACTTGAGCGGATGAGGAGTTGCTTCATATGGATGAGCAGATTAAGTGGGTTTTGGAAATAGAATCTACTCCTGGGAAAGATGCTGTGAACCTTGTTGAAATGGTAACAAAAGATTTGGAATATTACATAAACTTAGTTGATAGCAGCAAGGTTTGAGAGGATTGATTTCAATTTTGACAGAAGTTCTACTGAGGATAAAATGCTGTGAAACAGCACCATATGCTGTAGAGAAATATTTCATGAAAGGAAGAATCAACTGGTGTGGCAAACTTCATTGTTGTCTCATTTTAAGAAATTTCCACACCCACTCCAACCTTCAGCAACTTCCACTCTGATCAGTTAGCTGCCATCAGATGGAGGCAAGACCCTCCACCAGCAACAAGTTGATGACTCCCTAAAGGCTCAGATGATGGTTAGCATTTTTTAGCAACAAGGACTTTTTACAATTAAAGTGTATGCATTGGTTTTTAGAAATAATGCTCTTGTGCATTTAACAGACTACAGTATAGTGTAGATATAATTTTTATATGCATGAGGAAACGGAAAAGATCTCATGACTCACTTTACTGTGATACTTGCTTTATTGTTGTGGTCTAGAACCAAACCTGCAATATCTCTGAGGTCTGCCTGTAAGAGGCCTTTTTACTCATAACCAATACATGGAAGATTTCTTCCTCAAACTCAGACATACTGATAATGAATCCTGTTTATCACCATGGTTCTTGCTGCCTCTTAATAGAATGAATGCAAATTTTGTCATCCAAGGGCTCTAGAAGAGGTCTGCCTTAGCACTAAATATTAGAGGACAACAATATTTTGTTTTACCTTAAATATTCTATAAGATGCTTCATATAAGTAATCTACATACTATTAGCTGATTGCTGTAAAGAATCCCTATGGATTAGAGAAAATCTTTGTACCCACCGATAGTTTACTTCTCAGGAGAATCTTGAGTTTTACGCCAGTCATCTACACCATAACTTAATTTTCTCTTTAAAACTCAACTCTGGCATTCCATTCAGAAAAGTCTTTGAGCTGCCTTGTACTGATCTAAGTTACGTAATTCTGAGAAAAATAGGTTACTTTCTAGGGGAGACGTGAAATGTGATGTCTCCATGAATCTAAGCAAATTCTTGTAAAGAGAAACAATACATGATTTAGCTTGTGCCATATAATACCCGTCATCCACTTACTAGTTTGAGATGTGTCAATGTTAGCCTTTTAAAATGCAGGTTAGAGAATCGGTATTCTTTCCAGATGAAAGTAGGTGAACATGATCAAAAGAATGGAAAATAAAACCTATGAGAAAAAGTTAAAAGTCTAGGGATATATAAAATGAGCGAAGATGAGGCTGTTAATACAAGACCTTAGCTGGTAAACAATTATTTCGAGGAGACTGGAGCAAGAGATTTCTATAGCAATTCTCCAATAAGAGAATTACTTATTCTGTCATACAAAAGACAGAACTGAGTTGCAAAGGGAATTAGGTTCCCAACAGAGTTGATGGAATTTCCAATGTGGAAAATTTACAAAATTAAAATTTTACAGAATCACCTGTGCTAGTCTGATTCCTTGAAGCAAGAAGGTAGGCCCTGTTTTGAGGTTGGTGAATTTATGCTTTGAGATGTGTAGATAGGGTGCAATAGTCAGTGGTATGCTATTGATACAGAGTTCAAATCAGCATGATTTTTATAGAACATTTAACTACTGATTAAAATAAATTCAAAAGTATGTTCCTCTGTTGAGTGCTACTTTGGTGTTGGCTCTAAAAGTATATAATTTTTATTCGCTTAAAAATATTAACTTATTGAGGAAAGTACGAAATATTTCTAGCCAAGTTAAACAAACGACAGCATTTCCTGTTCCATTTTCCTAAGGTACTTAAAATTTGGGGGAATGTGTCCAAAATGTAGACTATTCCAGCCTACATTCCAAGAAATTATTTGCAGCATTAATTAGCTTCAGGTTCCAAATACCTCAGTAAAAATGCTGCATGCCATTTGTCACGTGGACATGAAAGCTTTTGAACTGCATTCATTTTGTCAATTCCGCAAAACTTTGCAATGTTCATGGCAATATTTAAAGAAGGTATGTGTGTTAAAAGCTATTAATTTCGAAAGTGGTTTGCAGATATTTTAAATAGACACAGTCTTGCATTGCTTAGTGATGGGAATAGATTCTGAGAAATATGTCATTAGGCAATTTCATCATTGTGTGCACATGATGAGTATACTTACACAGACCTAGATACTATAGTCTACCACACATCTAGGCTATTGCTCCTAGGCTGCGAAACTGCATAGCATGTGACTATACTGAATACTGTAGGCAATTGTAACACAATGGTAAGTATTTGTGCATCTAAACATATCTCAGCATAGTAAAGGTACAGTAAAAAATGGTATACCTGTATAGGGCACTTATTATTAATGGAGCTTGCAGGATTGGAAATTGCTCTGGGTGAGTAGGTGAATGAATGAGTAATGAATGGATGTGAAAGCTAGGACATTACCGTATACTACTGTAGACTTCATAAATACTGTAAACTTAGGCTAAACTAAATTTATAAAAATACCTTTTCTTCAATAGTAACCATAGCTTACTCTAACTTTTTAACTTTATACGTGTTTAAAGTTTTTAAACTTTTTGACCCTTTTGTAACAATGCTATGCTTAAAACACATTGTATAGTTGTACAAAATATTGTCTTTTTTATATCCTTATTCAATAAATTTTTTCTATTCTTAATATTTTCTAGTTTTACATTTTTAAATGTAAAATTAATTTTTTTATAAGTGACATTTAAAAAATGTAAAATACTCACATTAGCCTAGACCTACACAGAATCAGGATCATGAATATCACTGCCTTCCATGTCTACATCCTGTCCCACCGGAAAGTCTTCAGGGGCAAGAACATACAGGAAGCTGTCACCTCTTATAAAAACATTGCCCTCTTCTGGAATAACTCCTGAAGGATTAACTTTAAACAAAAATTGAAGGAGTACATTCTAAAATAGCAATAAAAAGTATAGTGTATTAAACACTCAAACCAGTAATATAGTCATTTATTATATCAAATATTATGTACTGTAGATAATTGTATGTGCTATACTTTTATATGACTGGCATAGGGTAGGCTTGCTTATACCAGCATCGCCACAAACACATGGGTAATGTGCTGTGCTAAGATGTTACAACAGCTAAGATGCCACCAGGCGATAGGAATTTTTCAGCTCCATTAAAGTCTTATGGAACCAGCTGTATATGCAATCTGTGGTCGACCAAAATGTCTGTATAAATATAGATATGTATATATATCTATAGGTATATGTAGATAGACTGTGTAAATATATACAAGCACATGTGTTCACATAGTCATGGTTTGCATAACAATGTTATACATACACACACTACACATACACATTTTGTTATATAGAATGTACATAAAATATGTTTTATACCTAATTTGTTATTCCCCAAAAGCTAGTTTTCTTTTTTTTTCTTTTTTTAGTAACATCTAGAAACCAAGAATAATTAGGGAAAATTGCGTAAATTTTGAAATGGTCTTCCATTCTTGTTCATAATAACTGTTGACACAATATAGAGGCGAGAAGGTCATCATTTAAGGGAATTTAAAATGGTTAAAAGGATAGTAATGATATTATTTTAGGGTTGCAGAATTTGACTTTCCCTCAAGATAACAAACAACACCATAAGGTGGAATTATTGAGAATTGAAAATATCAAAAGTTAATCCCTTATTCTGCTCTTAACAAACTCAGTATCAATGAAGAAACCATTGCTTAGGACTCTTCCCTTCATCATAAATTGAAATAAGCCTTCTAGATAATCATAGGGACCTTTTAGCTTTGCATCATTCTTTGCTGTATCTATTTCTTTTCTGAACCACCTGTTATCTTCTTTCATAAAGCAAGAGCAAGATCCTGGAATGTTGGTAATTCCAGTTGCACAGGATTCGCTAGTGGAAAGTAATACTCAGAATGATTTAAGAATGCCTTTTTCACAACATGCAACACTTGCTGTTTGGGCAGAGCTTTGACATTTTATGAATTGCTGGGACATCCTTTATCTCACAAATAAACATCTTAAATGCTGTGTAGTTAGGGTTTGACTTGGGCAAAAATGACCGAAGGAAAGGTTTGTGTTTGGTTCTTGTAAAATGACCTTCATATTCTTAAGAAGAGGAGAGGCCATGTAGCATGCACCATAATGTTATACCCATCTTGGGCTCTCAGAAGGCAGTTTATTAATATAAATTCTTTAATGAATACGAATGATTGAAAACTATTATTTTACAGTCATATATTGTTATTTTTTATGGCCATTGTTTCTGCAAGAAGTCTGTGTGTGTCAGAAGTTTGGGAACTTCGAAAATGTAAACAGAATACTTGGATCAAAGTAAATTGTTGTGAGATATTTACCTTCTGTGGAAGGAAAAATAAAGGAGTGGTTATCTAGTCATGAGATGAATATCTAGGGCTATTACTATCTCTCTGAAACTGGAGTTGATAGTAAGGTGAGAACTAGCTAACATATCTTCACAGGAATATTCTTAAATTCTAGCAACATGATATAGTGGAATGGAAAATTTGAATCAGAGCTGATGCTCTGTCATCTGTATTTTTATTTATTTTCTCCCCTCTTCCTTGACAGCATAAATTATTTGGATGCACATTTATCTGTAGTGAAATGGCAAAGAGAAAGGAGAAAAGCAACTGATAGACATTCAAAAAGGAGTGTGTGTGAAGGGAGACAATGAGGTGGTTTCCTTGATAGGGATGATGACGTGGTAGTATTAACACAAACAATCGAACACAGGCATTTGTAAAGGACCAAAGAATCACAATTATATGAAGGAAACCCACAGACAAGACTCCTCTGAGACTTGTTACCCATTTACACCTATCATTCCCCATTTTTCAACTGATTTTGCTTACACTTTATTTTCAATGTCTTGTGCTTTTAAAGTAATTTTTCAGACATTTCTGCTTTCCTCTTCTTGTTCCCATGTAAACTTTCAGATGCCATATGCACCATTTCTTGCTACCTTTTTATAACAATTGAGACCTATTTATCCAATCAGTGATTATGTGTTATTATAGTATTGAGTAAAGAACAATATCCAAATTATGCAGGCATTAAATAATTTAGAGTAAATAAAGTCTGCTAATTTAACATATAAACATTTTATATTCATATGTGTTTGTTTGAAGTTACATAGTAGCTTTATCTGAGATTGTTACGTGGATGAAAGGAATGTTTTCTGGATAACAGACATTTCAGAGGATGTGAAATTAACCATAAGGCCAGCTACCTTCCCACTTACGTATTTGTCAAAAACATCTAAATATCCTCATTTACCACAGGAGAGGGGTAGTAATCTCTAAGAGTGACTTTTGTTTCACTGAATGAAAAAAAAAATCAGTCTGATCATAAGACTTGCTGATTATTCAAACAGATTGGAAAACTGGAAATATTTTTTGAAGATTTTTCTAGTTTACCAGTTTCTGATCAATTTCATGCACTCTTTGTTGGAGACAAAATAAAAAGATGAGGAATCTCGGATATTACATATTGTAATTCTGGCGTTTACTTAGAACAACTGTTGCAAATTATAAAACTACATTTAGAGTTTTCTTACAGCAGTCAGTATGTGTTCATAATTAAATTCACGTGACTTAAAATTTTGAGTGTTTGGTATTTTTGTTTGTTTCTGTATGACCATAAGTTAGAAACTTTTTAATGCTATGAAAGGAAAAATTGCAACAGCCTGATTTGAAAGGGAGGCTTTAGTTTGTAAAGATTACAAATAATAGCAAGATAATCATACTTCATATCTAGTGTGAAACACACATTAAATTAGAAACCAATATGAAAATCCCACAAACAGCTGAGATAATATTCCTATCTGAATGCTTTGAAATTTTATATCCTGAAAAGTAAATTTGCTTGAATTACAGTGTAGGTTATCATCACACATGGCAAACTGAATAATTTTCCTTTCTCAAATATTCTAAAAATCCTCAATATGAAGAATATCTAATTTTCCAGCAAGGAAAAAATATAAATGATTCAATAGCTGGTTCAAACTTGGAAACAGAAAACATTATATTTGTCTACATCAATTTAGTATCGATTATGAACAGAGCAGTAAGAATAACTGCCCTATACACCATTGTGAATTGCTGAGTATATTTCATCTTGTGCTGCATAACAAATATTTTAAACAAACATTTATAAACTATATGTCTTATTGAAATTTGATTGAGCTACAAAAAAATACCCCAAAAACAAAAAACCAGTATGCTTTGGCCTCATCATGCTCAGTTTCCCAAGGGGTAGATGCTTCCTCCTTAGCATTGCTGTGCCTCGTCATTTTTAGCATGCTCAGTCTAATATACATAAAGCAATGACTTGTTGGTATTGAAAAATATGAAATTGCTTGGGGATAGGGAATTAGTAATGAAAGTTACTAAGCATGATGAGGGGAAAAGTGAAGAGTGGAGAAGGAAGAATTTCATACTTACTATGCATTCCATATTCTAGACTCTGCTTTATCATCTATGAACTGTGTATATCTGTTATCTCTACTGTCTATCATCTATCTATTATCTGTATCTATCATCCCTCACATATCTTTTATCTATCTATTGATCTATCTATATCTAGCTATCATCTCTTATATTTAATGCCTGGTACTTAGTAAATACCCTCTCTATATATTTGAAATATTGCATGAACATTGAAAGCATTTTCATGGCATTGAAAATTGAGGTAAGTTTTATTTTAATCTTCCTTTCAGGAATGAAAGAGCTGATCTCAGAAAGTATAAATAGCATATTTAAAGATTTATATTTAGTGTGTGGCAGAACATAATTTAAGGTGAGGTTTTTCTGATCTCCAAACCTATTTTCTCTCTGTACCTTCAAAGGAAAGTAAACTGTTTGTATAAGAAATACAGAGAAAATACAGACTAAAAGAAGCACTGTCATAGAATTATTGAACTGGAAGGAATCCTAATGATTATGTAACTGAATCTTCTTATTTTAAAGATGAGGAAATAAACCAAGAAACAGGTTAATTGGGATTGAGTCAAAGATACAGTAGCAGAGAATAAATGCATATATTAAGAATCATCAGTTCTATGGAAAGTGGTAATTTTTGTTGAGTCATATGACTATTTTTTAAAAACAGGTTTTATATTTAATGGATAAATTAACATTCATCATTATTATTAGCTTTGACATTTTGATCCTTTAATCAGAAACCAAGATAGAAAAGCTTTATAAAATTTCTCTGTAGTAGTATTCTCATTTTAAAAGTAATGAATCAAGGTCTTTCTACCTCAAAGTGCTTCAGTGAGAGTTTTGCACCCTATGGGTTATCTCTACTGTAAAACACTTGTGAATTTTTTGGTCTTAGAATCTATACACATTTTATTTCTTAGGGTTCATGTGCTTCTCTAAGAAGCCAATTGATTAATTAAACAAAATTATGTAAAGCAACAGATTCAAAAATAGAAATGTTTTAAAAATATAACAGCCTTTATATATCATTGATTTTTCATTAAAAGTTTGAAATGTTAAAGAAAACCAACATATTTAAAATATGTTGTAGTGGAGATTGGGTTTAAAAATAAAAAAAATACAAATAATTTACTGACTGCTATAGCATTGGATAGCTATTGTTAGGGCAATCATAAAAAGGGTAAGAACAGCAAATTTAAATAAAAAATAAAGTAAGTAGATTGTTATTGTCCTTGTTTTGGATAAGGTGGATGGTAAGGGTATTTGGGCATTCTATTTTAGCACTAGAGAATCTTCCTACCCTAAGATTGGTAATGTTTTTATCTTTCTGGAATTCCTTATTGAGAAAGGCCAAGGATTTTCAGCTCCCCCGCTTTTTAAATTATACTTTAAGTTCTAGGGTACATGTGCACAATGTGCAGGTTACATAGGTGTACATGTGC
>NW_012114252.1:3237031-3238120 GCF_000951035.1 Colobus angolensis palliatus | reverse complement strand
TTTTGCTGTGCAGAAGCTCTTTAGTTTAATTAGATCCCATTTGTCTATTTTGGCTTTTGTTGCCATTGCTTTTGCTGTTTGAGTCATGAAGTCTTTGCCCATGCCTATATCCTGAATGTTATTGCCTAGGTTTTCTTTTAGGGTTTTTACGGTTTTAGGTCTTATGTTTAAGTCTTTAATCCATTTTGAATTAATTTTTTGTATAAGGTGTACAGAAGGGATCTAGTTTCAGCTAGCCAGTTTTCCCAGCGCCATTTATTAAATAGGGAATCCTTTCCCCATTTCTTGTTTTTGCAGGTTTGTCAAAGATCAAATGGTTGTAGATGTGTGGTGTTATTTATGAGGCCTCTGTCCTGTTCCATTGGTCTATATATCTGTTTTTGTAGCAGTACCATGCTGTTTTGGTTACTGTAGCCTTGTAGTATAGTTTGAAGTCAGGTAGTGTGATGCCTCCAGCTTTGTTCTTTTTGCTTGGGATTCTCTTGGCTATGCAGGCTCTTTTTTGGTTCCATATGAACTTTAAAGTAGTTTTCTTCCATTTCTGTGAAAAAAGTCATTGGTAGTTTGATGGGCATGGCATTGAATCTGTAAATTACCCTGGACAGTATGGCCATTTTCATGATATTGCTTCTTCGTATGCATGAGCATGGAATGTTCTTCCATTTGTTTGTGTACTTTTTTATTTCGTTGAGCAGTGGTTTGTAGTTTCCTTGAAGAGGTCCTTCACATCCCTTGTAAGTTGGATTCCTAGGTATTTTATTCTCTTTGAAGCTATTTTGAATGGGAGTTCACTCATGATTTTGTTCTGTTTGTCTATTTTTGGTGTATAGGAATGCTTGTGATTTTTACACATTGATTTTGTATCCTGAGACTTTGTTGAAGTTGCTTATCAGCTTAAGGAGATTTGGGGCTGAGACAATGGGGTTTTCTAAATACACAATCTTGTCATCTGCAAACAGGGACAATTTGACTTTCTCTTTTCCTAATGGAATACCCTTTATTTCCTTCTCTTGTCTGATTGCCCTGGCCAGAACTTCCAACACTGTGTTGAATGGGAGTAGTGAGAGAGGGCATCCTTGTCTTGTGCTA
>NW_012114252.1:3228534-3232306 GCF_000951035.1 Colobus angolensis palliatus | reverse complement strand
CTGATGGGCTTCCCTTTGTGGGTAACCCTACCTTTCTCTCTGGCTGCCCTTAACATTTTTTCTTTCATTTCAACCTTGGCGAATCTTACAATTATGTGTCTTGGGGTTGCTCTTCTCTAGAAGCATGCCATTCTTCTCTTTATCACTCTTCATCCTTATCACTAGTCCTCCCAGGAGAGGACTAGTGATAAGCTTTCTATTCTATGCAAACATTTGCACAAAGTATATATGAGGATATTGATTTGCAGCTTTATTTATAAAAGTAAATGAAATAATAAATGAGATGAAATGATGGTCATCTAATTAATGCCACTAAATTGTACACTTAAAATTGTTAAATGACAAATTTTATATTATATATGTTTCTACTACAAAGTTTTAAAAATAATGTAGTATACCAAAAACCATTGAATTATACACTTCAAATGGGTGAAATGTATGCTATGTGAATTATATCTCTATAAAGCTGTTAGAAAATAAGAAAATACAATGCGCTTATATACATATATACGTACACACTAAAATGTAACTGTAACCACAGATCATGTTTGAAAATTAGACTAACTGAAATTTTTTTCTAGGAGGAGTATGTTATTACTGTTTTGTGTAGAATAGATACCACTTGGTAACAAAAAGCAGAATTATTTTTATTTGGTTTTATTGTTGTTTGAAAATTCTCTACAAATGATGAATCCCTTTATTGCCTGCAACTAGGCTGGATGACTGCTATTGTCCCTCCTTTGTGGGGACACTTCATACACCACCCCACCCACACACACACTCACAAAGTTACACACACACGTATAATGAATGTGTACATTTATATACATGTATGCGTGTGAGTGTGTCCTCAATACCTCTTGGCAACTCTTTAGCTCATTTTTTATTTCCTTGACCCAGCTAAATTTTCAGTTAGTGAAAAAAGTTGACATTGAAATAAAAATTACCTTAAAATTGTGCAGCAATACAGTAAAAACATCAGCAGGAATCTGTGACTTGGGAACTTATCGAGGCAAGTGAAATTATAAATACCCAATTTCACTTTGGAGAGAAAAGTATCCAGTGTTTCACTTTGAATACAGAGCGGAATAGATCTTGATTCTAACTGACTGTTGAATTTCACAGAATAAATATTTCAAATATTTTCAATATTTTTAGTTTCCAAGCCACTCTTGTATCTTAGATTTTAAGAATTGTCTTCCACTTCCTACTTTATTAAAATTTTTGAAAACATTCCATTGAACCTAGGTAAGTTTGCATCTCAACATTTCTTTATTTTTTAAAAATTTATTTTTATTTTTTAACAAATCCATGTTTATTGGAGTTGTTTGAACTAATTTTTAAATAATGCCTTACCACATAGGGAGAAATAAATCAGCTTCTCAATGAAGGAGGCACAAGGTAATTTAGAGTCATTAAACAAGGCAATTAGGAAATATGTCTCTTGTCTTTCAGTTAAAATCACACACAAACACTCTTGTATCATCATCCTTCCTCTGTCTTTCCCTCCCTTCTTCCTTCCTTCCTTTATTCCTTCTTCGCATGAAGAGTATCCATCTTCTTTTTCAAATTAAGATCTCATTTCTTGACTGGATAGAGAGGTATGTCCTTTGAATCCTCACTAAATATGTTACTTCCTTCACACAAGCACACTTAATTTTCTTTTTATTATAACAAAAACAAACCATTTTAGCTGTCTTTCTTCTCTACATGTTATTCCCTCATTCTCTTTTTAATCTACAATCTCTTGAAAGTCACTCAAGATCTACTCAACTCAGTACCATAGTTGCCTCTGCTTTGACCTTTCTCTGAAGAGTTGATGCACTTGATTGCACATTTTTCTTCAAAATTCTCTCGTCTTTTGACTCCTAGAAGCCTGTATCTCTTCATTCTCTTTGAATTTTCTAACTCTTCTTCTGTGATGGTTAATATTGAGTGTCAACTTGATTGGATTGAGGGATGCAAAGTATAGTTCCTGGGTCTGTCTGTGAGGGTGTCGCCAAAGGAGATTAACATTTCAGTCAGTGGATTTGAAGAGGCAGACCCATCCTCAATCTGGGTGGGCACCGTCAAATCAGCTGCCAGGGTTGCTAGAATAAAGCAGGCAAGATAACTTGGGAGAACTTGACTTGCTGAATCTTCTAGTCTTCATCTTTCTCTCGTGCTGGATGCTTTCTGCCCTCAAACATCAGAGTCCAAGTTCCTCAGCTTTTGGACTCTTGGACTTACACCAGTGGTTTGCCAAGGGCTGTCAGGCTTTTGGCCATAGACTGAAGACTGCACTGCTGGCTTCCCTACTTTTGAGGTTTTGGGACTCAGACTGGCTTCCCTGCTCTTCAGCTTACAGATACCCTATTGTGGGACTTCACCTTGCGATCATGTGTCAATATTCCTTAATAAATTCCCTTTCATATATACATCTATCCTATTAGTTCTGTACCTCTAGAGAACCCTAAGACACCTTCAGTTTCATTTTCTGGCTTTTCTTTCTTCTTTGACTTTAAAATATAGCTATTTTATGAGATTTGGTTATTTGTTCCACTAGCTGTGTGAGCTTGAGCAAATTACCTAATCTCTCCTAGCTTCTTCATCTGTAAAAATATATATTTAATAATGACTATGAAGATTAAATAAATTAATATTTGTAAAGTGCATACAATGGTGTTTGACAGTTTCATACATGATAAATGACCTGGGTTTGTTAAATAAATACATAAACCATTCCTACTATCTTTTCAATTTATGCTTTCTCTCCTGAGTAATCTTGTCAGCAATTTTCTCAAAATGACTTTCAAAACTTTATTTTTACATTTGACCTCTGTTTTACCTGTTTTGTTCAAGATAAACATTTTCAATTATTTCCTTCTTATCACACTATGGTAAAGTTCAACAGAAAACACAACTTGTGCATAAAGAGTCCATGTAGCAGTTCATGAAGACAACTGACCATCCTAACAAGGGCCTCATGAGAACACTGGAATTGCCTGACAGCCTCCAGTCGCCACACCTCTGAGATCTGCCGAATCTTGATGTTGAAGCCATGCTTTCCCATGCTTTCCTTAGGGTACTCCCAGCCAATGACTGAACATGGAGAAGGTACAGGAGTTGGGCCATTCTGTCCCAAAGCAGGATCCATATTGAAATACTGAGCAAATATGCTGTGGGAAACCCTGTTGGCCTGGCGAGGGCTTTCTCAGAGGTGTGCCATACACTGAGACTTTTCCTACCCAATATTGAGATACTGAGCAAATATCCTACCCAATATTGAGATATTCTTATCCAATATTGAGATATTGAGCAAACACCCTGTGGGAAACCCATTGGCCTAGTGTGGGCTTTCTCAAGATGTGCCACACACTGAGACTTTTCCTACCCAGTGCTTTCCATTTTCCTTTCACAAATATGAGACCAGCATCAAAGCAGGATGACTTTATCTGCCCACTCCTGCTCCCTTTCCTTAAACTTTTGTAGAAAATGTTTGGCATTTCTAATTTTGTATTGATGTTTTGCCTTCTGTATTAGCCAAACTGACCCGGCATTAAATTTGGTATCATTTCCGATCATTGAAAATTATTGAAAAAGTAATTAACAAAATAATTCCACAAACTGGGGAGGTCATGAGCTCTTGAAAGATTATTTCCTAAATGTAGAGCAACAAATTTAGATGTGTTGACACAAATTTAGATTTTAAGTACTTAATAATGTCTTTTTCATTTTCAAATATGTGACTTCTACCTATGATTTTATTTTTTACCTTGATGCTATTGATGAT
>NW_012114252.1:3218070-3224249 GCF_000951035.1 Colobus angolensis palliatus | reverse complement strand
TTCCAAATCCAATAATAAATTTTCTATTGCTCACTGAAGGCCCTTCTACTTGCATGAAGCTGTTAAAGACTAACATGAACCAAGTTCAGTCCAAGTGGTTTTCTCTTTTCTTCGCATATATTTTGGAGTGGATGAAGTGAAGTTTTAGTCAGCAGTGCAGCTATTTTCGGGCTCCTTCCAGGGGAACCTGGATCCCTTTGCCTGTTGCTCGAATACAGTGTATCTGGCTCCCTCCATTCTCCATGTCCATGGGCCTTTCTTCCTCATTACCCCACAGGTAACTCTTCTTGCTTTTGGATGCCAGTGAGTCTGGTCCAGGGCTTTAATGCCACAGCACTCATGACTCTGGGATTTTGTTTCATTTCTGATCTGTAGAGTATTACTGTGTCCTTGAACCTGGCTACATTTGATATTTATTATTTATTTTATAATTATTGTGCTGTGTTTAGGGTTGATGGGGAAGTTCAAATCATAACCTCAATGTACTATTTTACCAAAATATTTTACCAAAGTTTCTAGTACATTCTAGTATTGCCAGTGTTACATTTTTAGCAATTAAATCCCATTTCACTTCTGCCTTTGTTTCATCACTGTGGCTTTTTTCTTCAGATATGCCAGTCTCAGTGGGGGCATTTATCCTCCACCGTCCTTGATCTAGTCCTATTTTGCTTATCCAGTTATCTCCTATTACACCTAACAGCTTAACCACAACAAACTACACTATTTAACCATGTCCACCCGTCAAAATCATACACGTCTTTCAACTTGTAGTCTGAAGATCTCCTCTAAGAACTTTGCAAGACCACTGCAATTCAGTTGTGTACATGTCTTCGTTCAGCACTTTCTACATCCCACATTTTATTAAAATCTGTATTTATTTCTACTACTGGATTACAATTTCCTTCATGTAAAGAGCCATGACTTAGCAGTATAAAGATTTTGTGATCATCATAGATAAACTGACCAAATTAATCGACATTTGAGATGAGCTCTACACTTTCCAATTCATACCCCAATTCAGAATTACAGCAGCCATCAGTGGAAAACATTTACTATCCATATTTTGACAAGGGTTGATTTTTGAGTAATTGACAAAGTACAAACAATAATAACAACCAAAGCTAATATTTACGTGTATCTTCTCATGTGCTAGTATTGGTATAAACATTAACATATGAGAACAATCCCATAAGGTAGGAACTATGAGTACCCTCATCTTAGGAAAAAATGGAGGCACAGAATATTGTACTGCACAGAGAAGTGCTGTCTAAATTCACACAGTAAATTGCAGACCTGGACTTACACAGAGGCAGTCTGTGTCTTGAGTCTCTTAGCCACCATATCCGAGACGCTCTCCTGGATACTTAGCACCTTTTAACAGACTAAGCAAATCAGTGGTGCAAAAATCACTTCACGTGCCTTTCAACAGATAAGCCAAGCCACTATATGTTGGATTCCTAGATTGATTACATATTCCACGGAGAACTGGAGTAAAGGGTTGTACTCTACCATGGTAGTCTTAATTGCATTGATGTTGCATGGCCTCTTTGCTTTCTCTTAGAAATATTTGTGGTTGCACATATGAATTAGGGAGATTAGTTTTCTTAGCTACCTCCTTCTGTGGAAAGCTAGTGCCTCCAACTCACGACATGCCTTAAAACCTTGGGGAGAGAAACATGAAAAATGAGTTAATGGTTCCCTTCCCTTCATACTTCATTCCATGACTGTGTGCAAATGATGAGAAAGGGTTTCTTCTCCTTCTTCTTAATTTTTGAGATAGAGTCTTGCTCTGTTGCCCAGGTTGGAGTAAAGTGGCTTGATCTTGGCTCACTGCAACCTCCACCTCCCCGGTTCAAGTGATTCTCGTGCCTCAGCCTCACGAGTAGCTGGGATCACAGCCATGTGCCACCATGTGCAACTAATTTTTGTATTTTAAGTAGAGACAGGGTTTCACTGTGTTGGCCAGGCTGGTGTCAACTCCTGACCTCAAGTGATCCACACTCCTCGGCCTCCCAAAGTGCTGGGATTATGGGCGTGAGCCACCATGCCTGGCCCCAAGCTTTTTTACTGATGGAGGTTCACTATACTTATTTTTAGGTTGGGGGAGAGAAGACAGTAAGATATCAAATATCTAAATGATATAATACAGTCTATAATAATTTGTGTTACACATTTAATGTTTAGATAATAATGGTTTGGGGCTTGCTGTCCACAAGAATATTGGCTCCTCGTAACTGATTGAGTCTTTTAAATCGAAAGATAACCTGATATACCTTAGGATCCCTGGGTAATGTTTCTTTCAGTTTGATTTGTGGAAAGCATCATCATTTGTTAATCCACTAACTGAAATAGGATAAACATAATCTCCAACTTTCTTCCATATTGAGTGGCTAGAAAATTATAATGACCTGACATTTGCAAAATATTTTCAAAAGTAGACCACAAAAGAGTACGACATTTATTTTCATCTTTAGTATTGATGGAAAGATTACCAGTGGAATGTCACAGATGAAGTGACCTTTTAGATAGACTGGTAGTATCAACCCATACATTAAATCTGTATATAAAAAAAAGAGACTGTGAGTAAGGTGCATCTTTTTGCAATATATGGAAGTTTAATAATTAGTCACACTCCCTCTGGCAATTTTCATCAGAACTAAATTGATCACTCTAGTGGCTGAAAAACTTTTTTATAAATTTATTCAAATCACTACAAAATAGGGAATAATTCATAATCTGGAAGCAGAATGTACCCACTAATTATAATTATTATAGAGTTGATTCATTCACTAGAATTATAGTAATGTAAACCAACCTACTTTGTGGACTGATTTTCCTGTAATTGAAGGACACTCACTGGGTTTACCAGATTTTGCTTTTAGGTAAGGGGAGCTTAATTACAGTTTTGTCTGAAATTCTTTAACTCCTCTACTATTAGAGATCTGATACCAAGAATGTTTTAAAAATCTGGCTTTAGGTAGGAAAGGGGATGATCATTTTCAGTTATTGGATTTAAACAGAAGGAAAATGGGTTCTTAGTGCATTTTCTTTCTAAAAATTAAAATTTTCTCTGTATGACACATTCTTCTTAAACTGGCTTCTGAGTTCATCGTTTCCCTTCTCTAAAGAGCCCAGGGTTGTAGCCTGACATTCTTTGTTTTCTCTTAAGATGTGATATGGGGTCACCTTTAGTCACAGTAGGAAAATAGACAAGGGCAAAACCTACAAGACAAGCCCAAATTTGAAAGTAAATTTTATCGCATTTTCATTGTTTTTGGCCTAGCGCTCCTTTGTGAAATTATACCAGGGAAACTGATGGATTCTGGCCCTTTGATTATGAAGGTGAGATCCATCAAACTAAGAAGACCCTCATTTTTTGTACCTCTTCAACACGATGATTTAGCTCCTGAAGCTTGAACAATCAAATATAGATCATTCAAATGTCTCTTTACTTACAGGGGATTTCCAGACTAGTGAATCCCATATTACTGTGACCATCCCTAGGTTACTGGAGGGAGAGTCACCCTTATGACATTTCTTCACAGTATCATCAAACATTTAATCCAATCAGCCAATGTAAGTGAACCCCTGTATACTGTCAATGCACTCAGCAGTCTACTATAGACGATGAATAATATGGTGTGATTGGTTGATAATGGCCTCTTCTAGCTTAATCTGGAAAAGTAAAAGGTGAGAGAGTGAATGAAAATCTTTGTAGATCAGAAGATACCTGAGTCATTTGTTGGTTTACCAGCTGGAAAATCAGAGGAAAGACAATCAGTGCAGAAGGAAGATAAGGGTGATATAAAACAGCATGAGCTCTTTGAGATTGTGTAAACAATAGAAATGGTGGCTAATATTTAAACTAGCAATATGTGAGAATATTACTGAAAGACTGGTAAAATATTGAAGTTTATAGATAATTTAGTTTCCTAAAGCTATTCTGGAGTACTGGGTTACCTCTAAGCAAATACCTTGACTAGTTCTATTTTCTACTCTTTGCAAAGAAAATGAAATGAAACCATAGCTATATGGGGTCTCTGACTTCATTTCTAAAACAGCATGCTATGAGTCATAAGGAAAAAAGAATTTATATTCAGAAGTAAGCCAGAATCCCAGGCATGTTTAATATGCAGTCCATAGTGTCTTATGGCTATTACATAAGTGTCTGAAGCTCAGAAATGCTTTATATCTTGGGTGCAGTAACCAGAAATAAACCAGTCTGTATTCACAGATAGCAAGAGTAATGTAATATTGATTATCTCCATGAAAAGTAAAAGAAAATAATGAGCTTATAATTTAGTATTTTACTGTGATAAACGTGTGACTGCCGTAGGTCTTTGAGCATGCTGCTCTGCTCTGCTCACAATGATATTTTCCCTTACAGTCAGAAAGGCTTCCTCTTTCCCCATTCTTTAGGATTCAGTTTAAATCTCAATGACTCAGACAGGCCTTCTTCCAGTGCTGTGCCACTATCCAGTCCCCTGTTCTCATGATCATATCCCTCTACGTCCTCGTAGAACTTGTCACAGGCTGCAATGCCCTTGTTTGCCTATGTGTATTCTTATTCTGAAAAAGAAGCCCCATAAGGGCATGGGTTATTTGCCCTTATTATATAATGTACATGACATTATTATGTAACAGGACACAAGAAGGAAATTTGGTAAGGATTTATGGAAGAATATAAAGAAGAAAGGGGATAAAAAACTGGTTCAAATTCATCCTAAGGAGATGAATGGTGGTAATTTATGATCACTTCCTTTCCCTCCTTCCCTCCCTCTCCCCTTATTTCGCTTCCTTCCCTTCCATCCTCCCTTCCCTTCCCTTCCACTTATTCATAGGCCATGGGCCAGAATGCCTTCCACAATGTATTACATCCGTATTATTATTCTTGAAAATTGGTGTGGAAATTAACTTTTGTACACATTATTTATAATTATTTTGGCAATTACCTTGCTCTGCAGCTTCACAGCTGCTAAATCTTGATTTCTCACTGTTCCTTGGCTGGCAGCAGCTACTAATGCTACAGCCTGAAGATCTCTGCCTATCAGTCACAGTGAACAGTCTGTTTGCAAATGTTTTTAAATGCCCAGGGGTAATTGGCCATTTAAACAAACATTTGAGTAAAGTTTTTAATAATGAAAGCATTCCCTTATTTATTTTATGCATCCTTATTTCTTATTTGCATCATGATCATATTTAACACAGAGACTGAGAAATAGCAATAGGAAGAGAAATGCATTTCTTGATGTTAATTTTACAAATGGTTCTATCAACTACTCTGTTGGTATCTTTCCTGTTTATATATATGAACTAGAGACAGTTGACAGTAGCTCCCCTGTATTATCTAGAGATCTACTAAACAAACCTGTACATCAAAATAATTTGAAATTATACTGTTTTCTAAGTGCCCATTATATTTGTGCATATAACATTCAAATTTCTGGATAAGTAAAATTTTAAAGTGTTTAAAGAAAGGTATCAGATTTCCAGAAAACTATGAATCATTAAGTCACCACACTATCATTTATGTTATTTAATTCTAAATGAAAGGAAATATCACACAGAGTAAACCTGGTCAGCAGTGTTTGTAAATTTTACAAGTGGAATGAATATTTATATATTTTGTGGATACTACATTCAGTTTTTTGTTAAAGGCAATGTTTGTCACTGATGCAGCTGATATTTAAATTTCCCAATGGTTGTTTTGTTTACATAATTCCTTTACTGGTTTCCAGAATTCTGACTAGATGAGAAAACTTGAAATGGGTAGGTCTTTTTCTGAATTATTACTTTATTGTCTTTAGTTAAGGAATAGCTTCCTTCAGTTAAGGAAACCTCTATCTTCATTGTCATAAACTTTTTGGTGTGAAGATGTATATATGTGTGTGTGTGCATGTATGAGGACACATTTATTTTTAAATAGCCATAGATTTTGTAATGTCTACTGTCAATTTCCCTTATTAATATAATTTTCCTGAAAGAATGAAGATACTGATTTATATAATGTGAATATCAAGATAAAATAATTTAGGGAATTTTTTTTTTCTATTATACTTTAAGTTCTAGGGTACATGTGCATATCGTGCAGGTTTGTTACATATGTATACTTGTGCCATGTTGGTGTGCTGCACCCATCAACTCGTCAGCACCCATCAATTCATCATTTATATCAGGTA
>NW_012114252.1:3174733-3218020 GCF_000951035.1 Colobus angolensis palliatus | reverse complement strand
AGATAAAACAATTCCATTGTTACCTTGACTAAATATCTGATATTCTATGATTGAATATGTTTTCATAGCATTTTATGCCTACTATCATATTGATGGGATTTTATTGCTGTTATTTAAAGACAATCATAATCACTATTCTAAAAAAATGTTTTCTGCACAGAGAGGGCACCAATCTTCTAAGTGGGTATAATCTGGGATCTGGATTATACACTGAAGTCTGGACTGAAAATTATGACTATATTGTTAGAAAATGTCCCCTCTGACTTTGAAGCTAATGAGCATTATTAATCATTGATACTGTTTTTTGTTAACTCTCTGTAAGCAAAGTCTCAGAAAGTAAACTAGAAATTATCACTTGGGGAGAGAACTTTAATGAGATTTAGATAACAGTGTGCAATTATATTAAGTGAAATATAAATTACAAGGAACTATAATCAAAGACATTATAGCAAATTATTAAGTATTTTACTGATAAGAGTGTTGAGTGATAAAAATTCTGAATACTCAGATTAAAATATAATATTTAGTAACAGTGTTTTCAAAATGTAAAATTCAAGGGAAACTGTATTGCAAACAGACTGAAATATTATGGTCCACTTAGCAGACACACCACTATGTTAATTAATCTACCTGTGTTAGAGATGAAAATTTCATAGCTTGGGGATGTAAAAGACTACTTAAATCTGTTCACAGTCTTAACTTTCAACTGAAAATGTCCTGATTTTAAAATTTTTGGCAAAATAGATCATCCTTTGTAAAGAAATTAAGCTTAACATTTGCAAGCACTCTGAAACTCTTGACATTAATATTTCTGAATATAATTAAGAATTTAGGTTTCTGGCTTATGAGTTTGTCCTTACAAATTTAATCTGTATTGTCTATTGGGAGATCAATTACCTCTGAGTAAACTGATAAATTAACCTTTGAATTTGTATACCTTGTATTAAGGTCTTAGACTTATAGTGATTCCATAGGAGTAGCTGTCATCCGTATACTTGGTGAGTTAAAAATTATAGGTTGGGGTCATACATGGTGACTGACGTCTGCGATCCCAGCACTTTGGGTTGAAGAGGCGAGAGGATGGCTTTAAGACTAGGAGAGTTCAGGAAAAGTCTGGGCAACATAGAAAGACCCCATCTGTATTAAAAATTAAATAGGTAGAATAGTAAAATGCATAGTTGTTGCTACTCCATGCAACCTGGGAAAACATGTAGAGTCACATTATTTTTTCCCAGGTAGTACTGACATTTGAAGTTGCTTTATTCCGACCAAATATCAGGATAGTCCAAACACACAGCTTTGAGACTGATAGTTCGGCAGTGCCCCCACTCAAATCTCATCTTGAATTCTAACTCCCACAATTCCCACGTGTTGTGGGAGGACCCAGCGGGAGGTAATGGAATCACGGGGTGGGTCTTTCACGCACTATTCCTGTGATAGTGAATAAGACTCATGAGATCTGATGGTTTTAGAAAGGGGACTTTCCCTGCACAAGCTCTGTTCTCTTGTCTGCCACCATGTGAGATGTGACTTTCACCTTCCTCTGTGATTGTGAGGCCTCCCCAGCAATGTGAAACTGTAAGTCCAATAAGTCTCCGCCCAGTTTCAGGTATGTCTTTATCAGCAGCATGAAAACAGACTAATAAAGAGGCATAGTGTATATATGTGTGCATACATATATATATATATGTGTGTGTGTATCTTGCACATATGCATACACAGACAACAAGCATGAGGAATAACAGTGGAAAATTACGCTTTCATGTTCTATTTCACAGGTACATACAGAAACAAGTGACAGGGATTGAAGTCCTTTTTAAATTATTGATCGTGTTTTATAATCAGTGTCATTTTGCATGAATGCAGACAGATAGAACTGTTTACACTTTATGTGAATACCTAAGCCTAATGATGTGACTGTATTTAAGCTGACTTATGTGGAATACAGAGGAAGATCAGTCGCAGAACTAAAAGAGTAAAATAATGGTTGAAGATGTATATGAGAACAGAGTAGACACAATTCCATTCTGAGATCTCTCTATTTCACCATTCCTTAGTGAGGTGGCTTTGGAATTAGTATCAAGACAATATATTTTTGTAGATAATGTCACATGCATTAAGTACATGTTATCTGTTTCATAAATAATATGTGGTTTAGTCCATAATTCAGGTCAGTCAATTTTGTTTTATACTTACTCTTAATGAAGACAAGAATTTAATTACATTTTTAAGAACTGTGATTCCAAATCTGATGACCATCAACAGAAATTGAGAAAAGTCCAAGTCAACAGGTCTCCTTAGAATAATGGCACATTTATAAGACTGATTCCTGTCTAGAAATCCATACATTATAAAACACATTATGAGGTACAACCGAAATTAGTCAACAACTGGAAGCATTCTTTATAAAACATATATAATATATAATATCATTAAAAAGTTGTCACTCAGCTTACCATGTTATTAGGCAGGTTATTTGAATTTCACAAAACATTTCTGAAAAATAATGTCTATACGCATTCATCTTAAAATATGACAGCAAGGTATACTCTTTGAGTGACATGTTAGAATTTCAGGCATTACTTCATTCCCATGAAAATAATGTAAGCATCCTAATAGTTCATCCTAACAAATTTGCCACATCCTGGAGCCTCAAGGACACATTGTCAGACATATTTTTGAGTGGACCATTTCCAAAGGAACATCATTTAATTGAGTCAAGGAAACTTTGACATTTTGTTCAGTGGCACTACTAAGCACTGTGATAAGTGCTAGGTGTGCGGAACATCAGAGTGTAATCCCTGTCCTGGAGGCATGTGGAGTAAGTGACAGAGGCAGGCCATAAATAATTCTGTACAATTATGAGAAACAGTGTCTCCACTGTGCTCTGGAGAGACAAAGGAGGCAGGAAGTGACCATGCCCAGGGCGTCAGGGAACAAATAGAAAAGGGATGGGACATTTGAAGACATTTAAAGGCATTTACCAAATTGAAAAGTTGAGGTAAGACTTTCCCAGTCTTTGTTTTGTCTTGTTTTGAGACGGAGTCTCACTCTGTCACCAGGCCTGAGTGCAGTGGTGCGACCTCAGCTCACTGCGACCTCCCCTCCCAGGTTCAAGCAATTATCCTGCCTCAGTCTCCCGCGTAGCTGGGACTACAGGTGGGCGCCACCACCCCCAGCTAATTTTTGAATTTTTAGTAGAGACAGGGTTTCACCATGTTGGTCAGGCTAGTCTCAATCTCTTGACCTCGTGATCCACCTGCCTTGGCATCCCAAAGTGCTGGGATTATAGGCGTGAGCCACCTAGCCAGGCCTTTCTTTCTTTTTTTTTTTTTTTTTAAGAGATGGAGTCTCCCTCTATTGCCAGACTGGAGTACAATAGCACAGTCTCGGCTCCCTGCAACCTCTGCCTCCTGGGTTCACGTGATTCTCCTGCCTTAGCTTCCCGAGTAGCTGGGACTACAGGCATGTGCCTCTATGCCCAGCTAGTTTTTTGTATTTTTAGTAGAGACGCGGTTTCACCATATTGGCCAGGCTGGTCTGATCTGGAACTCCTGACCTCGTGATTCACCTGTCTTGGCCTCCCAAAGTACTGAGATTACAGGCTTGAGCCACCACCACGCCCAGCCTGTTTTGTTTTGTTTTTTTTTTTTGAGACAGGGTTTCGCTCTGTTGCCCAGGCTGTAGTGCAGTGGTGCAATCTTGGCTCACTTCAGCCTCTGCCTCCTGGGCTCAACATATCCTCCTGCTCAGCCTCCCAAGTAGCTGAGACTACAGGCTTCCCAGTCTTTGTGCAGGACACAGAGCATTATTAAAAAAGGAAAGTCTATTAAAGGATTGTGAGAATCCTACTATAACTGAGGTACAGTGTGTGAAGGAGACTGTCTGCAGTTAAGCCAGAAAGACAGGCTATGATCAGGTCTGGCTGAGTCTGTTATAGCATGACATACATTTTGGATTATATCTGATAGGGTGATTGGGTGTTAATAAAATTTGGAAAATATAAAACAGTAAAAATATCACAAGTATCTGCCTATTCTATCAGACATTGAGTAAAGAGAACAATGACTGCCTCTCCCCATGGCCCTGCCAAAGAGATTTACATCCTTATCCCCAGAACCTCTGAGTGTATTACATGAAGGACTTTGCAGATGTGATTAAGTTAAGGAATTTAAGATGTGAGGTTTATCTTGAATTATCCAGGTCGCCCCATGGGATCACAGGGTTTTTTTTTTAATAATGGACAGGGGGAAGCAGATGAATCAGAGGCAGGAGGAGGCAAAGGAAGTTGAGTGTGTGTGTGTGTGTTTAAGAGAGCCAGCGAGCTAGCTGGGGCGGGGGGGGGGGGGCAGAGAGAGAGGAAAGGAGACAGGGAGGAAGAGAGAAAGCGTCTGAGATTTAAAGATGCTACACTACTGGCTTTGAAGATAAAGGAGGGAGCCATGATCCAAGAAATGCAAGTGACCTCTACAAACTGGAAAAGTCAAGGAAGTGAATTCTCCCCTAGAACCTCCAGAAGGAAAGCAGTCCTTCTAATACCTTGATTTTAGGGATTCTGATCCCCAGACTTGTCAGATAATACATCTGTGTTGTTTTAAGTCACTAAGTTTGTAGTGAATTCTTACAGAGCCTGTAGGAAACTAATACAGCATGTAAACTCCGAGAGGGCAAGGCTTGTATTTCTCTAAGAGAGTCATAAATCCATCTTATTCTTACCACAGAGTAGATGCTTAAAAGTCATTTTGTGATGAAGATTTAATCAAGAACATGAAAAATGACAGATTTCAAACAACAGGCTGTATGATTTATTGGAAGCCGATTTAAGACTGTTGTCAATGAACTGTTTTTAAAGCAGGACCGTGATATGATTTGATTTGGACTTTAGAACTGAACTCTAATGGATATGAGCTAAACAGATGGGGGTAGCAGAAAGAAAAAACAGCTAATAGGTATTAAAGTGTGTAGAGATGGAGTCATAAGGTTTTTACTGAGACAAGGATGAGGGAAAGGAGGGAAAGGAGAGGAAGGAGGCAGGCACAGGGGTATTAGGACTGAAGTCACTTAACTAAGGCATGATCAGTTGATAATCAGGGATTACCTGGACAATGGATTCTAGCCCGAATTTGAGTTCTACTGTGACCTTCAAAAAAAAGCATAACTTTTTTTGGCAGCTTTATTGCTTGACCCTAATTTAGGAAAAAACGGACAAGGACTTGTTGAAAAATATATACTATAATTGACTCATGACTGGCAAAAACTTTTTTGAAGCAAAAACTAAGGTGCAAAGAGTTGTGCTACAGTGAGTTTTTTTAGATGCCAAAAAGTACTTATTGGTCACTATGTTAACATTTATGCTTTTTTAAATCCATTTACCTCTTTGTTATTTGAGGAAAATTACACTTTATGTTTTTCATTCTCTTCTGTGAAATGCCATTATTTCCTGAAATGGCTCAGTTGCGCTTAATAGTGAAGCTTATTAAAGAGTTCTGTTTTGTTTGTATCACATTGTCTTATATAAAACACAACAGCTGCAGGACAAGACCATAAATGAATGATATTTCTCAGTTCATAGCCTTCAAATACTGCGACTCATTAAAACCCTGATGGGTAAATTGCCTGGTATCTCATTTTCAATATAAAGAAGTAGAGGACACAGGGAATGTGTGGCTGGTGTCCTTTCAGCCTAGAGAAAATTACCACAACTTCACATAAAAGTTAATTTTGTCTCTTTTTGTCAATGTTGGACAGGAGAAAACTTTAAACAAAATTCCACATTGATAAAAATTCTTACTAGAGATTAAGGATTCACTTCTGTAAGAAATAATTGATTTTCTTCATGCCTAATTGATAAATATTAAAAATCTGTTACCTTAGGAAGAAAAAAACAAATTCAAATGGTTAAATGAATCTTTCAAACGTTCATTTTGTCTTGTTTTTAATACCAAACCTCCAAACATTGAACTTTCATTTTTTTCTGTGCTGAATTGAACTAGATTCAGGAATAAATATGGATAATGAAGAGAAGGCACTATCCTGAAAAGCACATCATTTAGTGATCGATTTAGGTATACAGTCAGTTCTTTGGTGGAGCTAGGGAAACTAATGTAATTCTGATTGGAGAGGAGTTCATAGGTGAGTGGGCAGGGAAGGCTTCCCAGCCTGCGAACTCCAGGAGGGTAGGAACTATGTATTCTTCAGTTATAGATTATTCACACCCAAGAAATGTCAGGAACCTGGAAAAAACTATCCAATGCTCCCTCAATACAGAAAGTGATATTTAAATAAGTCTGGACAAATGTGCAGACCACTACAAGTTAGGCAAGAAGGAATGGTGCTATAGGTAAAGGTATGAGATGCTTGTAACAGGTGGGTCATTGTTATAGACCTACAGGACTGTACCTGCAAGGTTAAGTAGAGAAGACATGACTGGAAAAAGTTGACTGAGGTTAACCTGTGCGGGACTTTGAAGGTCTTTATGTGTGAAATATGTTCTTCTGGAGCATTTAAAAGCTGATATGGTTTGGCTCTTTGTCCCCACCCAAATCTCACCTTGAAGTGTAATAATCCCCACATGTGGTGGGAAGTAATTGAATCATGGGGGCAGGTTTTTCTTGTGCTGTTCTTGTGATAGTGAATACATCTCATGAGATCCGATGGTTTTATAAATGGGAGTTCCCCTGCACATGCTCTCTTGTCTGCTGTCGTGTGAGACTTGCCTTTGCTCCTCCTTTGCCTTCCACCATGATGGTGAGGCCTCCTCAGTCTTGTAGAACTGTGAGTTCATTAAACTTCCTTTCTAAACTACCCAGTCTTAGGTATGTCTTTATTTGAAGCATGAGAACCAACTAATACAAAAGCTTTAGGAATATTTTCAACAGATGAAATTCGAGATCAAGGAACACTCTTACAAAGAGAGAATGGAAGATAGATAGTTTTGAGGGTGATTAGATAGTCAAGTGGCAAGAAAACTTGTTAGTAGATCACTGCAATTTTCCTGAGACAATTATAAATGTATTATAACATATTGTTAGGACTTCTAAGTGTGGAAGATACTTTACATTTTTTTTTCTGAAAAATAGTATTTGTGAATTTCATTTATGTCATCTGGGGAACTTTAGTCTAACAAAGATACAGATAATCATTGGCTATGTCTGAAAATCCCGGTAGAAGAAATCCTTTATTCAGGTGCCCAATTATTTTTCTGAATTCATTAGGAGAGTGAACTCCAATTTAGGAAATAGATTGCAGTCATGTTCAGCCAGCAGAAATTTGCAGAAAGATTGCAATCAATCTTAAAAAAAAGTAATAATTTCTCAAATTCTAGGAGCTTTTAGAGTAGCACCTCCACCTGCCATTATGAGATTATTAGTTCACAGTGAAATGGAAGTGAGTATAGAAAGAAGTTGGAAATTTTATTATCGGAAAAAGAAATATGGCTGTACCAAGTTCTGAATGCACCGACTTTTAACAGGAATTACTATTACTAGTTTTCTAATTATATTTTGGTACTAGTTTAAGCACATGCTTACTTAGGGAAAAAATAATACTAAATAAGAAATAAAATATTATATGTTAAATATATATCTTTGATTTTATCTGGACTCTATTTGGCAGAGTATATGTCAATTAGGAAAAGAAATTCTTAACTGTGATAAGAAATATTTTTGAATTAAATTTATCAACAGATATTTATCAAGCACTTACTGCTTACTGTGTGTCACTAACTCTTTAGGCACCGGAAATACAGCAGAGAACAAAAGAAAGCACACGTTCTCATGGCGCTTCCTTTCCATGGAGAAAGTCAGAATCAATGAATAAGCAAACTACTCTGTGACAGGTAGTGGTAAAGGCTATGAATAAAAGTAAAACAGGGTGAATGATAAAGAAATGACATTGAAAGAATACTAAAATGGGATAGAAAATCAGAGAAGTCCTCTCTGAGAAAGTGACAATTGAGGGGGAAACTGAACCAAAAATAACACCAGGATATCTGGGAGAAGAGCTTTCTACATGTACAGAGCAGCAAGTGCAAAGTCCCCATAGTTAGAGAGTGCTTGGCTTGTCCATAGAGCTGCAGGGAGGCCAGCTGGGTGGAACAAGCTGAGTAAGATGAACAGGGGTAGAAATTGAAACAGGACTCCTTATCCCTGTGTATAAAATGAGATGATGTTGATCATGCCTTGGCTTCCATCATAAATGAATCACTCTAGCATTCCTGTGAAGAGACTCTGGGTCTAGAAAACAAGGGTTGGAAGCATTAGGCTATTTCAGGGGCCCAAGTGAGACATAATAATGGCTGAGACTAGGGTGGCAGCTGTGGATGTTTTGGAAAATGGTTATGAATATATCTTGAAATTTGTGTCTACAGGATTTTCTGTTGGATTAATTCAGTGTGTGACAGAAAAGGGGGAATTCATTATTTTGGAGATGAGTTTCTGAAAGAATGAACTTGTTTTCTGAGTGAGGAAATTGGAAGTTAAAAAAAAAAAAGATTTAAGGCCTTAGTTGAGGTAGGACAGAATGAAATTTGATTTTCCTATTAGATATCAAAATGGAGATGTCAGGTAAGCATAATATATGGAAGACCGAACTTCAGGAGAGAGGCTGAAGCCGGAGCTATAAATTTAGGGATTTTTAAGAAATACAGGTGGTGGTTGTAGGTATGGGTTTGATGAGATCTCCAAGAAATACATTTAGGTAGAGAGGTAAATATGGTTGAATAAGCACTGCAAAATTATAGTCTAGAGGTATCTTTGTGATAATTAACTCTTTAGAAAAACTGGATGAGAAAGGGAGATCTTTTGAAAAATAGAGTAGGCCAAAAGTCTACATCCTATTTCTTGAGATGGGTAGCATGAGTAATGCCCCAAAGCCAAGTGGTGAGCCTAAACTTACCCCCAACAGGCTGCAAGGAAGCTCTTCCCACTCTACACCAGGATGGTATTAGAGAAGATGAAGTAAAGGGACGGACTTTTATCCCTGACAGGCTGTAATGAGGTCTCACTCTGTTGTGTCAGGAGATCACAGGGAGAATCCAGCCCCCACCCACTCAGCAGTATATGAGGCATTTCTTCACCTCCCACTAGGCTTGTGGAGAGTCAGGACTTTTACCACCACCCAGTGGTAATGAGGACACCTCCCATATCCTGGTGTCAGTGGAGAGGTAGGGGGAAGTAGAACTACCACTTCTACCATAAATAATGAGGAGTATCTTCCCTGTCAATATCAGCAGAGGTCAAGTGGGGAATCCGGACTTTTATCCACACCTCGCAGTCATTAGGTGGTGCTCTCCCATAGCCTGCAGTAATGGAGTCTGTGGAAATCAGCTAAAATGGAAGGTTGAAATAATATCTGGAGTCCCCTACATGTAATACCCCAAATGTCCGGGTTTCAACTGAAGACCACTCATTAAACTAAGTTGGACAGGAAGATGTCTAACTTAATAAAATACAATAAATAGATGCCAACAAGATGACAAAGATGTTTTAGAGCAAAGATTTTACAGCAGCCATCCTAAAAATGATTCAAACAGCAACTGCAAATACGTTTGGGGCAAATGTAAAACATAGGAAATTTCAACAAAGAAACACAAGATAAAAGAAGGTTAGCTAAGAAATATAATTGAGGTAGGACAGAATGAAATTTGATTTTCCTATTAGATAATCTATAACCTCCTGCCTGTCGTCCCAGCTACTCAGGAGACTGAGGTGGGAGAACTTTCTTGAGCCTGGGAGGTGGAGGCTGCAGTGAGCTGTGATCTCCAGCCTGGGTGACCTAGTGAGACCCTGTCCCCCACCCCCCCCAAAAAAAAGCACCAAAAACATGCTCCCAACCACAACTGTAAAACAGGAAATCTCAACATAGTGATACAGTCAGCAGAGAAGTTACTTTACATGGATATGAATGAAGCTGTGGTTGTGAACATGTTTTTGGTAATTTTTTTTTGAGACAGGGTCTCACTAGGTCACCCAGGCTGGAGTACAGTGGTGCCATCATGGCTCACTGCAGCCTGCACCTCCCAGGCTCAAGGAGGTTCTCCCACCTCAGTCTCTTGAGTAGCTGGGACGACGTGCAGGCGCCACCACCCCTAGTTAATTTTTTGATGTTTTGTAGAGCTAGGGACTACCTACATTGCCCAGGCTGGTTTTGAACTCATGGGCTCAAGTAATCCTCCTGTCTCAGCCTCCCAAAGTGCTGGGATTACAGGCATGGGCCAACACTCCCGGCTGTGCATTTTTTAAGGTGGAGAGGTTTTGGGATAACGGAAAGGAAAGAAATAAGTCATTGGGGAATAATGCTGACTCTAGGGGAAGTTAGAAAACAGGGAATATGCAATGAAAGGTATTCATTAACTCAGTCAACTGATGGGGAATTTTAGTGGAGGTTATATGTACAAGGTCTTAGTCTAGGATATGAAAGTGCAAAGGAGGTTAAGATCTGCTTCTGCCTGTTAGAAAATTAAAATCTAGTTATGAGACAGGATACACATAAAAAGAAAACAAGGTCTACCTGTTTATCTGAGTATGAATCAACGGGCAGTAAAGTATCATTTAGCTCAGTTGTTTAAGCTAAGGTCCTGTGATGTACTTTTAGACATACCATCACCTTTTGGGTTTTCGCTTAAATAATAATCTGTAAAATAATGTAAATATATTCTCTGACATCTGGATGGCAGTCTCCTACCTGCAAACACTGGGATTATTTCACTTACGTTGTGTTTATCATTCATTGCATGGTAATCAGGTAACACTGCTTTAATTTTCTTTCTTTTTTAAAATAGAGACGGGGGTGAGGTGGAGCTCACCATGTTGCCCAGGCTGGTCTCGAACTCCTGGGCTCAGACAATCCCCCTTTCTTTCCTTCCTTGGTCCCCCAAAGTGCTGGGATTATAGGTGTGATCAACCACACCCAGCCAACACTGCTTTAATTTTAATGGACTAATGAGAAAAAAAATTGGTAGACTTAAGAGGTAAATGATGCATTTGAAACCAGGGAAGACAAATGACATTGTAGAGTATAGAAAGCATGAATGTTTTGGAATATTTTGAATGAATAAAAGTGTTGGGAGGATTGCATCATCTTACAGAACATGGCATAATTTATAGTCCTGCCATAATATTCTAGTCCATGAAATGATGCAATCTTCCCTGCACTTTTCTTAAGCTTGCCAATATACAAAAAGTAGCAATTAATACAATATTCACATAGTGGGTGAGGATTTATTTTCATTCATCTTATTCACTTGAGTGATATTAGTTTCATTACATTGTTAGTATTAATTACAATCCATTTGATTTTATAGTTATATACAATCTGTAGGAAGAAAGATTTTATGAAAAAGCTTACGTTAGTACTTATTTATATGATACTATAATGAAACTAATTTAAGTCAGCATGGGTGATCTGTGGGATGTTTTTCCCTTTAAAATGGATTGACACCTTCTCCAAGTTGGAGAAATACTGATTTAAGTTGTTCAGCAGATGACTTGCCTGATGCCATCAGAGGTTTAGGGAGAAGATAGTAGATAAATTGCAGCTGGGAGAGGGTGGACTAGGCAGCCATATTAGATCATAAGTGCAATCAGGGCTCTGGTGATGAGAATATGAATTATGAGCAGCAGGGGAAGAGAGTTAAAGAACTAGAACTCCCACTGGCCAGCTTCGGGAATTGGCAGAATGATGGTGCAAATAACAGGAAGGAAGGAGTGGACAGAGGAAACGGACTATGTGGGAAAGATTTTTCATTCTATTTTGTTTTAAAGAAATTAGAGAAATCAGGTAAAAGGAACAATAAAATGTCATGCTTGAACCCAGGGAAGGAAAATTAAATTAATATTGTATGTAGCTAATTGCTTAAAAATGAGAGAAATGAATTAGATAAAAATGAATAATTTCAAAGGAGCACAGTGTAGAAGGCAAAAATGACATGCATGGAAATCCGAACAATATATTCAGCCACTGGAGGAATGGGAATTAATGAACCCTGAAAAATTAGGCTTATAAGGTGTGAAGTAAAGTAGATTAAAATTGTAAATTTGCTTAAAGTAATTCATCAATTTGGAAACTTAGATAGGTTTTAAAATCTACAAGATGTCAATAATCCCCCAAAAGTGCCAAACTTACAATGCATTTTGTAAGTTTGTATTTTAGATGAAAAGTTATATGTGTTCTTGAAATTCTATATATGAAAAAACTGCAATTATGTTAGAAAACAAAAGAAATACAGTAGCATTTCACTACTTTTATTTGGTTAATGCATTTTATTAACATTCATTTATCTGGATTGAGGGTTTTCACATATTTTCTAGGGAAATATCTGACTTAGGTTTTTGCACTGTGGACCCAAAAGTGTTTCTACATGTGTTACTTAAGAACAAATCTAGTCAGAGGCACAATTTTGGGCAAAAAGACATACACACAAGATCCCATAAAAATTTAAAAATAGGCAAATCTAACTTGTAGTGATGGAAGTCAAAATAGTGTTTACATCCGGGGTGAGTGTTAACTGGGTGGAATATGGGAAATGTTCTTTTTGTGACACAGATGGGTAGTTCTACTCAGGTGTAGACATAAAAATGCATTATGAGGTACAGCCAAATATGCTTCATGTATTCCGTTGTATACATATTTTCCCCACTAGAAAATGAAAGAGAAAGAATAAAGAGTAAACCTGTATGTATGTCAGTGAAACTAACAGAGACTGCAAGAGGTGAAGTTTCACCTTCTGTGAAGAGAAATACAGGGATTGAGATGTGAAGTTATCATATCTTGAAGATTTTGCTGCAATGTTCAAATGCAAATACCAAAAGAAAGTGAAAGAAGGTAATTTTATCCCAATCCAAGAAGGAAGATTTTTCTTTTTTTGGACAGAGTCTTGTTCTGTCGCCCAGGCTGAAGTATAGTGGCACGATCCTAGCTCACTGCAACTTCCGCCTCCCGGGTTCAAGCGATTCTCCTGCCTCAGCCTCCCAAGTAGCTGGGATTACAGGCACATGCCACCATGCATGACTAATTTTTGTATTTTTAGCAGAGATGGGTTTCGCCATGTTGGCCAGGCTTGTCTGGAACTCCTGACCTCAAGTGATCCACCCACTTGGCCTCCCAAAGTGCTGGGATTACAGGTGTGAGCCACTATGCCCAGCCAGGAAGATTTTTCTGAATTTACACTGTTAACAGAAAACAAAAACAATGTGCCTCACTCCTTCTTTCTCCAGTTTCCTGTCTCATTCCAAGGACCTGGATTCAATTCTTGACCAGATGTGCAAGTGCACAAGACCCACAATAGATATGCTCCAGACCAGAGTGGAGCATTACTTTCAGACTTTTGAGGAAATACTGGACTACTCTTTCACATAGCATGGAACATAGCTACTAGAGGCATTATAATAGTTCTGAATCAAGAGGATTAGAGAAAATAGAACCCAGCATTGTTTAAAACTGAATAATCATATTCTCACCAATGCCCTATTGAATATATAAACTAGTCAATTGAATTAATTGCAGGAGGCAAGCTTCCCTTTAAAGCAAATGAATTTATTCAACTAATTTGTGCTCGCTCTCTCTGTTTTTACTTAAGATGGAGACTGATTAGAAAAGATATCTGTTTCTAGTATTCCCACCCGGATGGATAAAAGGAACTCTGACTAATATGTCTTATACCAAGTCTGATAACAGCTAATTGCCTGGGATACAAAGTTCCTGCTCATATCTTTCTTAAAATAACTCATGACTTTGATATGTTTTATTTCAGCTAATCTCTGTTGACTTTTTTAAGTCTTTCCCCCCAACAGAAAATAAAGAACTCATGAAGGATATTGCTGATAGACACTACATCATAATTAAAATCTAGCCATAAAGTCATACCATTATTAGTATTTGGCTGTATTTTGGAAAAATCGGTTCTGAGATACAAGAACTCATTTTTCACTTTATATCTTGTCCAGTTACTTTTTGTTTGTTTTTTATGAAAGATCTACATGCAGTGGTGGTATGGGTGGGTGGATGGATGGGTTTAGGTTAAGGACACAGCGTCAGGATTTGTAATTTGAGTTATTAATATTGCATAAAGAGGAGAAAAAAAGCAAAGGTAGCTAAGGAACTTTAGCATTCGTGGTGCAGGTAGACTCATAAAAGGGTAGAAATAGAGCTTTAGAGATTCTCTACGTAGTGGGTGGCAAACTATGACCAACAGGCCAAATCCAGCCTGTCAGTAAAATTATACAGCCTAGGAGCTAAGAATGATTTTTTACAGAAGAACAAATACAATAAATTTGATGATAGAAAACATTAACTTTGAGCTCCAACTCAGTGAAGTCTATCCACCTTAAAAAGGTTTTCATTCTTCTCATGAGGAGACCTATATTGCAAAAACAAGTTTTTACTATTATATTTAAATTATATTAATAAAATTTATTTTCTTTCTATATAAACACCTATATAATATCCTTGATTTTGCTTCCTGGCACATAGAGCCTAAAATATTACTATCTAGCCCCTTAAAGAAAAAGTTTTCTGATCCCTGACCTAGTACAGTGCTTTTCACATTTTATCATGGGTAAAAAACACATGGGAGTCTTGTTAAATCACAGATATCTTGGTCACACATTGCAATTTCGAATTCAGAATGCTTGGTGCAGGGCCTGATAATTTGCATTTCTAACAAGGTCCCAGGTGATGGTAATGCTGCTAGTCCTGGCAGCACATGCTGAGAGATCCTGGGCTACATTAATCTCTGCATTGGAGGGAATTGAGGCCAATAAGTTATGTCACTCACTCAGTGTCACACCTGTAAAGTATCAGAATTATATATCAGATAGAGCTTTTGGCTTCAGATTTAGAGTTCTTTTTAGTAAAACAAAACTTTTATTGGCCTAATGAATTCCATACAAACGTGCAACGAATTAAGAAAGAACATTCAAACTGAAATCTATTTATCTGTAGAATGATGCCTCAAGGGTACAAACCCTATCATTTTGTAGGCCTAATGACTTTTGAAAGATGTTCTCAAGGACACATTAAGCAGCCATGAATCTGTTCTTAAATTCATCAGGCTGTATGCAACATGCATCTGGCCCCAAATCAATAAGAAGACCATGGGGAAAATACCTATGCAGTGAGTTCTATGTGGCAGGTTATTAATCTAATGAGGCTATTCTAAACTGCTGTCAACAAAATCACCAACTTGTCCATTGTGTCTCATTCTCATAAAGTCATTTCTCATCCACTAAATAAACCCTCTGAAGACATCTGAGATTGATGGAAAAAAGGCCTTTAAAAATCTAGCTTGGTAATTTTGCCAGGAGCTATTTTTTGCAATTAAATTTCACGAAGTGTGTGGTCTCAGTCTTGACATATTAAATTCAAATTTCCCTTTTTTTTTTGGCTTAGAAATGAAAAAGTGAAATTAGCTCATCCATTGTAATGATATAAACTTAAGACCTCCACCCTTTTGCCATAAAATTAGACAATTTGGGGAGAATGACATCACCAAAATGGCCAATGAGAAGCCCCTAGCACCTGCCCCCTCCCCAAAGACAGTCAAATCCATGAATAAATAATTACATTTCGATGAAAATAACTAAGAGAGAGCACTGGAGCATGTAAAAGTAATTCTATAGTGCACTGAAACCCAGGAAGGCCACCTAGAGAACAGAAGGAAACACTCTACCTCTACCACTCTATCTCCCAGTTGGGATCGATCGACTGAGAACTAGCAGCAACTTCTCCTTGTAGGGAAAAGGAAAGTAAGAAGCCAACAGCCCCATAACCACGTTGGACACCTACAGTCCTCACCACTGGGGACTTCTGCAGTCTTCATAGGCGCTGATTCCAGTTGAGGGAGCTGCCTCAAGTCCACATGGCTGTGTCCCTCCTAAGAGGGAACTGATGCTATGTCCTAGCCCCAATGAGCCACACAGCTACTGAGCTGCACAACTGTAAACATGGAGCCACTGCTGGAATGCATCTTGCTCTGAGGGCAAGTAGTCATAGCATCTGTCAGTCCCTGAGGTCTTGTCACCACTGAACTACCCCTGCCTGGTACCCAGCCTTCACTGAACCAATCTGCTACTATGCCCTGCCTCGTGAGGCCAAGCTGTCACAGAGCTGGTCCATCTACCCCTACCAGTAACTGTTGCATTTTGCCCATCAGGGCCTGAGCTGAAGCAGTACATTGCCTGCTAGGAAACTGATGCCTTGACTGAGCTGAGTAGCCATGCATCCATGGCTGAGCTGACATGGTACCCTGAGGCCCTGCAAAACAGGGCAGAGGTGGAGCTGGGACAGCCCAGGCCTACAGGCAAAACAATGTACTCTAGGGGGCTACTCCACTGGGAGTCTGGGATACCACAATGTTCCACTATCTCAGGAGCCAGAGTCACTCCTATGGAGTGCACTATACGGTGGGAGCTGAGTTGAACTGTGCTCTATTGGTTCTATTGCAATTGTGTGCTGCTCCCCAGGACAAAGCCTCCAGAATACCACTTCCTCCTTAGAGTTGGGCCAGTGCTGTGTCCTTCTCCCACAGGATCATATTCATAGCTACAACCCAGTCTTTTGGGCCTCTACTCTGGGGGGTGCCTCATAATCACCGTCCTTGGCTTTTTGGACATTTTATGTCCAATCCTGCCTTGGAGAGTGAAGCTGTACCACAAGACCCAGGTGCCAAAGTTGCTTTTTGAGAACCTGACCCCAGGATCTTGGCTCTATAGCAGCTCTCATGCCTGTGCTCTGGAGCCCAGAGCTCCTGCAGCAGCTTGTGGGCTGTGTCAGACCTGATACCAAGAGGATTATTCTCAGCTAAAACTCCACATCATGGGGAAAAGGAGAACTACCAAAGCCCTTGTCACTAAAGACCCCAACAACCTACTCTGCCACAAACTTCTGCAGCGTAGGCCACCCATAGTCATGCTAACATTGGCCAAAGCTGGAAAAGCTGCATGGAAACTGTACCACTTCATCTACTCAGAATCAGAGCCACCACAGCCTTCCCAACTGGTAAATTAAGATCCATCTGCAGATAAAAATCATTCATATGAAGGACACTATATAAAGTTTGGAAAAGATGATTGTTCCACCAAGGCACAGATGTCAAATGTTAATGTAGGGACACAAGAAACATGAAAAAGCAAGGGAACATGATATCATCAAAAGAATAAAATAATTCTCCAGTAATTTACCCAAAAGAAAAATAAACTTTAGAGTTGCCTGAAAAAGAATTAAAAAATAATTTTTAAGAAACTCAGTGACATACAAGAGAATACAGGTAGATAATATCAGAAAAACAATCCAGGATCAAATGAGAAATTTAATAAAGAGATGGTATCATAAATAAAAAGCAAATAGAAATCTTGGGGCTAAAAAAATCATTGAATGGAATAAAAATACAACACAGAGCTTCATCAGCAGACTAGCTTAAGCAGAAGAAAGAATCTTTTAACTTGAAGAAGGTCTTTTGAAATTACCTAGTAAGAGAAAAAGAGTGAAGACAAACTATGAAATACTAGCAAGTGAACAAATATTTGCATTGTTGGCATTTCATGGGAAAAGACAAAGATGGAAAAAGAATGCTTATTTAATAATAAAAATGCTGAAATCTTCCAAAGTCTTAGAAGAGATATGGACATCCAGATACATGGGGCTGAAAAGACTCCAGACATGTTCAACTTGAAGAGGTCCTCTCTGACATACATTATAATTAAATTGTCAAAATCAAAGACGAGATAATTTTAAAAGCAATGAGAGAAAAAGCAACAAGTCACATATAAGAAAATCTTTGTTAGACAAACAGCAGCTTTCCCTGCAGAAATCTTGTGAGCTAGGAGACAGGGTGCTGAAAGAGAAAAAGAAAAACCTGAGAGTCAAGAATATTATACCCAGCAAAACTTCAGAAATAAGAGAAATAAAGCCTCAGGCATGTAAAGTTGATGGAAATCATCACCACTAGACTTGACTTAGAAGAAATGCTTGAGGGAGTCCTTCAAGTAGAAAAAAAGAGAGAACACTAATAACATGAAAACACATGGAAGTATAAAAGTTACTAGTAAAGGTAATTATATAGGCAAATCCAGTTACTGTTATGATGCCCTATCATATATATCTCTAGTATGAAGGCTAAAAAATCAAAACAATCAGTCAAAAATAATGATAGTGACAATAAGTGATTAAGAAATATATTATGCAAATTGTGAGATCAAAAGTATAAATTGTGTGAGGGGAGGGCATATAATTTTTTATGTGATGGAAGTTATGTTATCAGTGTAAAGTAGCTTATAATAACTGTAAGAAGCTTTATGTAAGCCTCATAGTAACACAAAATAGAAAACTATAACATACATAAATGATAAAGAAAAAGGAATAAAAATATAGCGCTACAGAAAATAACCAAATCTCAAAGATAAACAACAATAAAGAATGCAAGGAACAAAAGATCTACAAAATGACCAGGAAACAATTAACAAAATGCCATTAGTAAGTCCTTATCTATCAATAATTACTTCAATGTAAATGGATTACATTCTACCATCAAAATACATAGAGTGGTTGAATTAATACTAAAATAAGATCTGAGTGTATGCTGCTACAAGAGACCTACTTTAGAATTAAGGACAGACATAGGCTGAAAGTGAAGAGATGGAAGATATTCCATGCAAATCCTAGCCAAATGAGAACAGGGATGACTACACTTATATCAAATAAAATAGACTTTAACTTAAAGATACAAGAAAATTATTAAATAATGATTTCTTTGTCTTAAAGTCACAAGAAACAAAAAGGTCATTATTTAATGATAGAGGGCTCTATTCCTCAAGCAGGCATAACAATTGTAAATATATATACATCCAACATTGATGCACCGAAATATACAAAGCAAAAATTAATGGAGCCAGGTGCAGCGGGGTATGCCTATAGACCCAGCTACTTGTGAGGCAAAGGCAGAGAATTGCTTGAGCCCAGAAGTTTGATGCTACAGGGTGCTAAAATTATGCCTGTAAATAGCCACTGCACCGCAGCCTGAGCAACACAGTGAGAATCTGCCTCTATAAAAATGAATATGGAAGGAGAGATAGGCTTAACACATATATATAGAACTTTCCAGTAAGATACACATTCTTCTTTAGTGTACATAAAACAAGACAGACCACTTGGTAGGCCACAAAACAGCTCTTATATAATTTAAGAAGATCTAAATCATATCAAGTATTATTTCTGACCACAATGGTATGCAACTAGAAATCACTAACAGGAATAATTTTGCAAAATTCACAAATATGTGGAAATTAAACAACATGCTTCTGAACAATGAATGGGTCAAAGAATAATTAAAAAGAAAAGTTTAAAATATATCTTCAAACAAGCAATAATAGAAATACAACAAATCAAAACATATGGGATACAACAAAAGCAATTCTAAGAGGGAAGTTTATAGCAACAAATATATTAAAAATGAAGAGCAGTCTCAGATAAACAGTTCAACATTACACCTCAAAAAGCCAAAAAATAACGATCATACTAAACCCAAAGTCAGCAGAGGGAAGGCAATAATAAAAATCAAAACAAAAGTAAATCCAACAGATGAAAAAAAAATCAATAAAACAGTTTTTGAAAAATAAAATTGAATAACTCTTAGCCAGACTAAAAAAAAAAGTCTTAAATATGTAAAATCAGAAATAAAGGTGGAGACATTACAACAGACACTACAGAAAAAAAAAGAATCATAAGGGACTATTATGAACAACTGCATGTTCATAAGATATTTGATAACCTAAATGAAATGAACAAATTCCTAGAAAAATACAGTGTAACAAGGTTGAATAAGGAAGACATATCAATCTGAACAGTCCAATAACAAAGACACTAAAGTAATAATTAAAAACTACTTGATAAAGAAAAGCACAAAATCAGATGGCACTAGGGCCTAATTCTACCAACCTTTCAAAGGAAAAGTGATACCAATACTTCTTTAACTCCTCCAAAGAAATACATTTGAGGGGAATACTTTCTAACAAATTTTACAAGATCAGTATTAGCTTCTTACCTAAACCAGACAAAGACACCATAAGAAAAGAAACTCTAGGCCAAATATCACTGATGAACATTGATGTAAAAATTCTCAATAAAATATTACCAAATTGAATTCAGCAACACATCAAAAAGATTGTCAATTACAAACACATGGTATTTAATCCTGGTATGCAAGACAGATTTAACACGTGCAAATCAATCAATGTTATACACTACACTAATATACTGAAAAACAAAACCACATGATCATATCAATGATGCAGAAAAAGCATTTACCAAAGTTTGACATCCTTTCTTGAAAAACACTCTTAACTGTTTATGTGTAAAAGAAAGTTTCTTATGAAGAACCCACAGATAACATCATAATAAAGAGATACCGAAAACTTTTCTTCTAAGATCTGGTACAATGAATGCGGATGCTCATTTTCACCACTTCTATTCACCATAGTGTGGAAATACTATCAAGAGTAGTTTGACAAGAAAAAGAAATAAAAGGTATTGAAATCAGAAAGCAAAAATAAAATATCTGTATTTGCAGATGATATGAACGTATTTATAGAGCCCTAAAGACTCCACCAAAAAACTGTTCAACCCAATAAATCAATTCAGTGGAGTTGCAGGTCATAAAATCAATATATAAAAATCTATGGCATTTGTATACACAAATAATGACTAGCCAAAAGGAAATCAGAAAAACAGTCTCATTTATCATAATAGTATAAAAAATAATCAGGAATAAATTTAACCAAGTTGAAAACCTGAAAACTATAAAACATTGATGAAAGAAAGAGAACACAAATTAGTGGAAAGATATCCCATGCTCATGAATTTAAAAAGTAGTGTCTTAAATGTTGATAATACCCAAAGTAATATATAGATCCAATGCCATACTTATCAAAATCCCAGTGGAATCTTCACAGAAATAGAGAAAATAATACAATAATTTGTATGAAACCATAAGGTCCCTGAATAGTCAAGAGATTCTGAAAAAAAAAAGGAGGTATTACACTTCCTGATTTAAAATTATATTACAGAGCTATCTGTAGAAAGCAAATAATATGGTACTGGCGTAAAAACAAATAGACCAGTGGGATAGAGTAGAAAGTCCAGAAATAGTCCAAACATATATGGTCAACTAATATTTCATGAGAGCACCAAAAAAAAAAAAAAAGCCACAATGGAAAAAGGATATTCTCTGGAAAAAAACTGGATTTCCTCATCCAAAAATAAACAAATAAAATTGGACCCTTATTTTACCATACACAAAAATCAACTCAAAAGACCTAAATATGAGACTGCAAATCATAAAACTCCTAGATGAAAATAATATAGGCAAAATCCCCTTGACATTGGTCTTGGCGATGATTTCTTGGATATCACACAAAAAGCTCAGGCAACACATTCCCATTATAGTTTCTGAATTATTATTTTTTACAGGTAAAGGAGAAAATCGTAACTTAATAAAACGGGAAGAGAAATGGGATTATTTTAATGAGTGTAATAATCTTAAAAATAAACACAAGTGACATTAGTTCATCTTCTGGCTAAATGGCTGTAACAGCCAAAGAATGGCCACTCTATGTTCAGATAAATTGTAATTCATAATTTTCAGCCCATGATAATAATAATCACACATTTTTTCCCACATACTATATACCAGAAAATGTTCGTAGCACTCTAACTTTTTTACCTTTACAACAATTCTATCAAGTTAGTGCAATTACTATTTCCATTGTCTCTACAAGCGATGGGAAAAATCAGAAATTAGGCTAATTTTACTCTAAAGCATTGGTTCTGAAGAGGACCAGAGCATTTTGTCCCCCAAGGGTCATTTGTCAATGTCTGGAGATACTTTAGATTGTCACAACTGTGGGAGAAACAATGTGGATGCCATCTAGTTAATAGAAGTCAGGGATATGGCTAAACTTCCTGCAATGCACAGGACACTGTGATGCCAACACTGACACACACACATGCACACACTCCACATACTTGTTTCAAAATGTCAGTACGGTAGTGCCAAGGTTGAGGAACTCTGCTCTAGAGTTCTTGCTTTTAACTGCTGCACTGCACAATTTAGAAGGACCAAGACTCATCTGTTACCAAAAGGTACTTGATGTACAAATGCAGCTGTGGCTAATGAACTCATTCATCTCTGCTTTGATCTGGATAATTCTTCCTCTATTTGTTAGACCGGCACATTCCAAGACTTGCTTCTTCTCTTTAAGTTAATGTGCATCTTAATTCTGGATTCCAGAACTGGAAAAACTTAGAACAAAATAAGATTTTATGAGGTTGAAAGGTTTTAAAAAAAAAAAAAAAAAAAAAGAGGTTCTGGATGACCAAAGGTTTTCTCCAAAACTATTCTTACATAGGTACCTTTTCAAATGTTTCCACACATTGTCACAGGCAAAAACCAATTTTCTTTCTCTAGTTCAGTCTTTGGAAAGCCTTAGCTCACAGCTGGAAGAAAATGTCTACATCTTAAATTGGACTTCTAATAAAGGATGAATTGTGTTATGGCTTAGTAAAAGGGTTTGTATATATCAATTTTTCATGAACAGTACATTATGTGCCTCATTATACATTAGAGGAGTTGTTTTATACTACAAGCATGCCTATTTTAAGCAACGGATGAAAATAAAAATCCTAGAACAATGTACATGATAACAATTTTCCTCATTCTTTTTTGTTTCTATAGAAATGCTTTTAGTGTGGGAGTGTTATGGATACAGCATTGTTGAAGGCCAGAAAACATACATATCATACTTGACTATAAACAAAAAAGATGATGGGTTAGCTAATAGCTCAGGTCTCTGAGAGGGAAAATACAATTACATGACTCTCCATGCAGACCTACAGCCTTTGCATTGTTTTGAAGTTTGTGCTTACCTCAGAATGAACTGAATTTAAGAATTAACCCTCTTTTGGATGACAGGTTAAATTCTAAGCCTGAATTATTAACATATAAGTGTAGAAAACAGTGTAACTACTAGGAGTAGAGCATTCAATCAGTAGCTAAGAGCTCTAAGTACAGACAGGAGATACTTCATGAGGACAATTTCCTTTTCTGCACACTAGAAGTTGATAGCTGCACATAATCTATTTTCTTTTTTCTTACTCCTCTTAAGGCTTATTGTCCTCTCATTTTCTCCTTTCTCTGCCCTGCTTTTCATGTTTTTTCTTTTCTCTTCCAGCATTGTCTTTTCTCTCAGTGATAGTATTTTGAGAAGATTTAACCCCAAAAAGGAAAACAGAATGATAGAGTTCACTTATATACAATGAACTTTACATAAAATATCGAGAGACAAGACAAAAAGTCTGTGAGAAAACTTTTTTTTCTAGAGTCTTGGGAATTAGCATTAATAGGACTCTACCTTTTATGACTTCTCACACAGCGTGAGAAAAAATATCCTTAAAATATTAAATAGTATTCAAAAATTGAAAACATCATTGGGGAGACACTTACTCAAATGCTCCATTAGGATTATTCTTGTTCAGCCTACCTTTTCTGTCTGTGGGTAGAACTGGAAAAATACTCAGTCCAACTTCAATACTGGTGGCAATTATCAAGCTGCATAGCTCAGTGAACCAGCCTCTGACTGGGAGAAAAAAAATCTGGCTCAGATTCTTCTACTATAAAATTCGCATTGATTTTAGTGTGCAGAGAACTTTGCCCTCTAATGTTTTGCAACTCCCTATTTTATTCATTTCATGACCATGACAAAGATAAGCTACATTCTCTGAATAAGTCTTTTTTTTTTTGAATTGTACAAATTAGTGGGTCTATGAACTGTAGTTGTCATTCAGCATAATTATAAATTGTACTCTCCACTCATGCACCTCCTGCATTTCATTGAATTAAAATTATACTAGATGTGCAAGTGAAAGACGTTACTGACAAACATGTGTCAGGCAACAGAAGCATATTATTATTGATGTGTACCCATTGATACTTTAAAAACATTAAAAAGGTTTGTCAGAATCAATCACCTCCATTGTCTTAATAATCACATTTAAGTGATGTCTTCATTTAATTCCGTCAAAAAATCAAACAGAATACCATCAATATAACTAGCCATTTTACAGTTATTGGAAAACATAAATAGCATACTTTTTTTCTGGATGAAATATTTTCTCATAATCACAAACAATGAAAGTTTATTGTATATAGTGACGTTTATGTAGTAATTAATACAACATAATTTACCAAACTTCCACCTATATTAAAGATACTTAGCAATGATGTAAAACATTATACTCTACGTGATATACTGAAAAAATGGCTCAATTAGTTGCTAAAATATGCTTTTTAAGGCATAAGCAAACTGCTTTGTTTGAATTTTACCTATTTGATCTAAATAAGCTATGTTATTAATTTTGGTTTCCTGGTGACACCTAAAAATCCACTAAGTAAATTAAAATATCTGAGAATATAAGAGTAGTCCCAGAGTAGATCAGTGTATTCTTGTCTGGCCAAGAATTCCAAAATGTATCTTGAATGGTATCCACAAACAATGGTTCAAGTGCTCTAAAACTGTTTCTGAAAAGTAGATACAGAACTGAAGTGTTAAACACAGAAACTGATATTCTTTTGATTAAAGTGGGATTCACAATTTCGTTAGAAATGAAAAGATACAATCAAGATTCTCATAACTTGTATTCATTCATCCCTTTCTTTCATCCATACACTAAAGCATTCAGCAAATAATTGTCTACTCCAGAGAAATAATGTACGAGGTGCTTAAAATTGTATCATATTTATAAATGTAATGCAGAAAAAGGGTATTTCTATCAACAATTAAAAACAGGAATATTCCTTTTAAATAAAAATGTACTTCAAAGTAAGCTCTTTATATTTTAAACAAAAAACAACTATTTGTATATGTTTCAATGTTCTCAGACTTCAAAAAAATTATTTAGAATAAAATGACAGTCTGACTGAGGTGGCTCCTGCACTTTGGGAGGCCGAGGCGGGTGGATCACAAGGTCAGGAGTTCAAGACCAGCCTGGCCAAGATGGTGAAAAATTACAAAAAATTAGCAGGGTGTCTGTAATCCTAGCTACTCAGGAGGCTGAGGCAGAGAATTGCTTGAACCTGGGAGGCAGAGGTTGCAGTGAGCTGAGATCATGCCACTGCACTCAAGCCTGGGTGACAGCGAGACTCCATCTCAGAATAATAATAATAATAATAAAATGCAGATGTCAGTTTCTCCAGGTTTTTAGTTCAAAATGATCTTTGTCTTACCTTGTTACTACTTTAATTATTATGGTGTATATGAAAGTAGCTTATGTGCTGAGTTCATGCTCCATAATTTAAACTCAGGGACAAACTGGCAACATACCATTTTTCATTCACCATTTTTGGGCCTGTTTCTCGTGGTCTTGTAAGGTAGATCAATAAAGCATATCGTATTAAAACTTATTTTCAACAAGAACCCTTTATTGCATATTCATATAATTCACAGACTACCTCAGGCCATTATTGTTTGGGTTATTCATAGAAAATTGAAGTTACTAAATGTACATATATGTGTATAATTTTTAATTGTAGAAAATAATTTGCAGTCAAAGTGGCTTTACATCTTATGTATGGTATCACTGGAATATATTTTGGTTGAGCTACAAGCTTCCAAAAAGGATTTATAGCAGAAATGCTTATAACTTCTTAACTATGGCACTGTGAACAGCAATATAATAATATATTGTAGCAGTAAATGCCCGATCAATAGCAGCTCATTAAAGTCAGAAGCATCAATTTAATCAGGGAGAATCTACATGTTTTCAATGGTCAGTAGAAGGTCTTGTCCATCAATGTCTAGTTCAATTCTTAGGTTGCATCTGACAAGTTACAATGGGTTTCATTGAGAGACTTGTGTGCAAGCTAATGTGGAGGCAATTTGTCATTTTAATATATGATCAATACAATCCGTAACCAGTGTTCAGAGTCATTTACTAAAGGAGAAAGGAGGAGGTCAATGCACACCCCCAGTGACTTGCTTATTATTTTCCAGTTTTCACTCATGCTCTCTCCTTAAAACATAAAATGAGTTCTCTTTCTGCAAGATAAAACTAAATATAACCACTCATTGGCTGAACTAAACTGTTATGGATTTGTTCTTTGATTTTTTTTTCTTATTAATTTCTTTTATCTCTGGCTTAAAGGAATAATGCAAGAGAATACCACTGGTCTTAAGCGAAGGCAATGCTTTAAGTTCTTTAAAACGATTTCCTCACCTATAAAATGGGGATAATATAACTTACCTTGTGCACATAGAAAACAAATTAATAGAAAATTAATGAAAAACAAAATTGCCCACACTATGTAGTACAGTAACTTGCTGCATAGGTATATATCCTAGGAGGAATAAGCTTTGCCATATACTTAAGTGTGCAGTAGGCTACATCACCTAGGTTTATGTAAGTACACTCTGTAATGCTCACACAATGACAAAATTGCCTAATGATGCATTTCTCAGAAAGTATCCCTGTTACCTCGCAAAGCATGACTGTATATGTTAATGACTCAAGGAGCCAAGTCATTCTATTTGTGAGAGTTTGAGATATCATATCAATAAAGTTATGAGATAAATATCTCTGCCTACACGAACATCATCCTCATCAGGATATCATGTTGTCCTTAAAAATCTATGTTAAGGCCACTTCATAATGTGTCATTAAACAATATTGTAAACTCTGATGAAGTTCAAAATGTATCTTGCAGTTTTTGATAGACACATTGGGTATTAATGTTATCTTATGCAAACAGAAGGCAGACAGAGAAACCTGTATTAATTCCTTTGCATTTAGAGGCACCTACAAAAGGACTACTGAGAAGATGCATCATGCTCATGATTATTTACTGCAGGAATCACTTAGAATAACATGCAACTAAAAATGAAACAGTTGTGGGTGGTTCTAAAGAAAATATTGTTAGTTCTCTAAATTTCCAAAAACCTTTTCGTTTACTCTTATTACTTGAAAAGTCTCACTTGAAATTGTAGTGAGCAAGATATATTTTGAAGTTGGTTGGCTTTGCAGAAAGACTGAAGCCAGAAATGATGTAATAATTAAAATTTTTAATGAAAATTGAGGTATCCCTTTGAAGCACCTTTTGTACAGCTACTCTACTGGCTTGGATTCATTCTTTCAGTCTTATAAAGTTAGATGTATAGCTGAATACTCCATTTTGAGGGAATGATTAGACTACAGGACGGGGATCAATCTTATGGGTTTTGTTGGACTGGTTAAAATGAATGTTCAAGAATGTGGGATTCACAAAAACAACGGATTAGGTGTATCTAGTTGATTAAATGTGTTTTCTGGAGGTTTGTGTTCATGAGTAAACTTTCCTTTAGAAATCTTTAATACATGAGCTCAAATTTATCAATAATACAATTCCATAAAAAGGAAAAAGAATAAATCATGTTCACCAATAGTGTAAGAAATGACTTATACTGCAGGCTACATAGAAAGTGAATTTTATGTTTAACTTGACATTTACAGAATCCATGTAGATATGCAACTAACGTGATTCTGAAAGTTAGTTTTGAAATTTTGAAAAAAATGATTAGTATTTTACTTGTTAAAATAATTAGCTTGGAGAAGTTTAGAATTGCCTACTACTATTCTGGAATATCAAGAGCTAAGAACCTTATATTCATGATCAGTGAAGTGAGTAATAGTGGTAAGCAAGGCTGGACAAGGACTTATAAGTAAATGCTATTTTACCCTAATGACCAGAAGACTCAGCTTGTTCAGAAAGGCAATACCATCTGGAGTAGCAAGTTGACTGGAGGGAAGGTTTTGGAACTATGCCAAGTATCTATAAACCATGGGAGTCCAAATTATGAGGGAAAGAAACATGCAATTATTTCAGACATAAGCTTTACCAAGGGACCTTCTGCCCCAGTGATTCCATAGGAATGGAATTCAAAAAAATTGTTTAGGTGTGATGTAACATTTTCAAAAGTGCCAGGTGTGCTGTAGAAATGCACCCCGTGTGTTGTGTGTTGGAGGTATCAGTGATGCTAGAATACAGATAATTTGTGGTTTTTGCTATGAGCATCTCAAAGCATGAATCATCATTTAGAAAATTTCCAAAAAGGAAAAGGACCCAAATTGTGTGTTTATGTTGGACTAACAAAGTCCTGAATTGCATTATACAACTTGTCCCATGTATATAACCAAAATATGAAATTTTGGGGCTAAAATTTGAAAATGAATCCCAAATGTAAAAAAATTAATTTTTAATAAAACATTCTAGATATTTCAATATATTATCACTCAAAAATTTTTATAATTTTACAGTTATTGATATGAATTATTATTACACATCATAGGATGCAATAAGGAATAGACAAAGCAAGTCTCTTCAGATAACTTGCAGTGCAAAATGAGGGAGTGGTAAAGACAGTTATAAAGCCATCAACACGTGTGAGGACATACAGTGGAATGGGCATCTCTGTCTACCTATCTATCTATCCTGGCCATCATTTACTATAGCTATATATCTATATAAACTTACACTATATTTTCATCTAATGTAAAGGTTTGCTATAGTCAGAATTAGGCTTATTTTCTTCCCTAGATAATTCCTCACTCCCAACACCCACTGCTATAATTATACTGCCATAAATTTTCAATTAGTGTTACTTCATCACTTTCATTGATTGCTTCAATATCTTTATGCCTTTCAGTTTCTAAACATCACCTTATGGATCCCAGTTTTGCTCATTATCCCATTGCCTTGGCAGTTTCTTTTTAGATACCTCTGTGTGCTCCTGCAACCTTTGTATTCTTAGGGTTCTATCTCATCTTTTGTTTTTTTCCCTCTATACGCTTCCTAAAGTCAGTCTCATCTCCTGCTAAGATCTCATAACTATTTAAATTATATCAATTCCATAATCTTCAGCCTTGATCTCTTTCCTGAGTTCCAAATCCCTTTTATACCAGTCCAGTGAGCACCTTCTCTTGAATGGTTATAACCATCCTTCATGCCACATATCCAAAGGAATCTCATTCCTTTTTCTCTCAGATATACTCCTGCCCTCACTTTGCCTATCTTGTAGATTCCAGCTCTATGTACATATGTTTTTTTTATTTTCAAATTGAAAGGCTAAATGTTATTGCATCATTCTCCTCCATTCTCACATCTGAGCAATTACCAAATTCAGTGAACTTACTTTTGAAACCTCTCTACTTTCTGTCTCACTGCAGGTAATCTAGAGGAGATGACCCTAATCTCTTTCCTGGGTTTTGGGATTATTGCAATTCCCTTCCGAATTCTTTGGATCCTTCCTGCCAATCCACCACTGCCACCGTTTTCCTCACTGCACTGAGGCCAGGGATATTTATAAAGTGCAAAGTAGATCCTGTTTCTCCTCTGTTTAAAGCCCTCTCCTTAAAGGACAGTGCTCTCACTCTTCATCATGAGGATAGAAAAAGACTCACGACAGAAGTCCTGATCTCTGATTCAGCTTCATCTTGTGCCAATGTAATCCATGCTGTATTTGTACAATATGCTAGAAGTTCTCTTAAATTTTTTTTCTGAGTTTTTGTTTACAGTTAGCTACAACTTTCAGAAAAGCCCTTCTCATGCTTTCCTATTCACATCGTCTCCTATCTGTGGAGGGTTCAGATGAGAGGGCATGTTCCTTGATTAAGAGAACTCATTTAACACCTCCCTTCTGAATTTTCACATTTACCTCCAGGAGCCAAACCAACCACTGGCTCATTGTTGTACCTAATGGAATGTATAGATGTTTCTAGCATCACAAACAATACATGTCTTTATTCTTTTCTTTTTACATTTCTGATAAATAGAAAACATCTTAAGATATAGAAATCAGTTTAGCAAACTTTAAGTACTTGGCACAAAATAATGCCCACTGAATATTGGCTAACATGAATTCATATTTAGTGGCTCATCTTGTATAACAAATAAGAAGTGGAAGTTCACCCTGTAGTAATCCTAGAAAGACTACTACCATGATATTATTAAGCTCTTTCCCTATGTGGAGATTGTTATTTGATTGTATTTGCTACTTAAACTCTAGCTCAAAATTTGCTAAATCTTCATTCACAGGTTCTCTTGATTCATTTTCTTTAAGCTCCTACTTATATTCCTATTATAGATTTTCACTGACAGATCACAACTACATAAATTCAAAAGCTAGTTTGTTGGAAATTTTTCTTCCTACCTCCACTCTATCATAAAAAGAACAATTTGAATAATCATTCACTTTTTTGCAGGTGAATCCAAAATCTGTACCTTTAGCATTGAATTTTTCCCTTAAATCCAAACATATTTTAACAGTAGTTTCTTAAAAAGCTCTACCTAGATGGCAAAAGCACCCTTGGCTCTGGTGTCTAAACCTCCAATCATCTTTTACCGAAAAAATAAAGTTCGTGTTTACCTTTTCTGGCAGTGGCTCCACCATTCTTTAAATCTGTCTAAAATCCTGTTGCCATGACTAAACACTCTATAGGAATGTTCCTTAAACACATAAACTGCTGTCTTATCACCAAGACCTAAACAATAGCCTCATTTTTGGCCCCTCATTTCCCTCTTCATTTATTCGACTCCACTTCACATACTCATTAACTCCTAACTAGTCAGAAATACCTATTGGATTTATCTCCCACCTTGCCTCCCTATCCTGAAATCTCCCTGCTGTAATAAAATCTGTGATGCTAGATTCAGCTCTCTAAAGTTCAAGTTGGATTGTAAACCATCGAGTTCAAACATTTTGTTTAGGCTTCCCTTCCTATCTATAAACTCGAACCAATCAGCATTAAAGAACCGTCATAATAAATCCTCAATGTACATGCACACGTATGTTTATTGCGGCACTATTCACAATAGCAAAGACTTGGAATCAACCCAAATGTCCATCAGTGACAGACTGGATTAAGAAAATGTGGCACATGTACACCATGGAATACTATGCAGCCATAAAAAAGGATGAGTTCGTATCCTTTTTAGGGACATGGATGCAGCTGGAAACCATCATTCTCAGCAAACTATCTCAAGAACAGAAAACCAAATACCACATGTTCTCACTCATAGGTGGGAACTGAACAATGAGATCACTTGGACACAGGAAGGGGAGCATCACACACCGGGTCCTATTGTGGGGACGGGGAGGGATAGCATTAGGAGATATACCTAATGTGACTGACGAGTTAATGGGTGCAGCACACCAACATGGCACATGTATACATATGTAACAAACCTGCACGTTGTGTACATGTACTCTAGAACTTAAAGTATAATTTAAAAAATAAATTTCAAGATTTTAGTTTAGTAATTTTACTCCTAAAGTTGCCTTCCTTTATTAATGCACTGTTTAGCCTGTTTTCTGTTGATTATAACAGAATACCTGAAAGTGGATAATTTATAAAGAAAAGGAGTGTATTTCTTACGGTTATGAAGGCTGAGAAGGCCTAGGTTGAGGAGGCACATCTGGTGAAAGCCTCCTTGTTCATGGGGACTCTCTGCAGAGTCCCAAGAAGACTCAGAGCCTCCCACGGCAAAAGGCCTGCCTGAATGCATTAATGTGATGGCTCAATTCTCTCTTCCTTGACTTATAAAAGCAACTAGTTCCATTCTCATGATAATCCATTAATCAATTACATTTTGATTTTCTAAACATCAGCTCATGAATCCCCATTCTGCTTGCTGTTCTGCACGCTTGGCAAAACCCTCATGATACAATCACCCCTTAAAGGCCTTTCAATACTGACACACTGAGGATTACATTTCCAACACAGGAAATTTGGGGGACACATTCAAACCATAGCATGTACCAACATTTTACTGAATGCCTACCAGGTAGAAGGAATAATCTTAAATAGAAATGTCAATAAGTAGAGACTTTTATCTTTGAAGGTCATATGCTACAGCAGGATATATATATACACACATACATACATACGTATATATGCACATAGTATATATCTGTATATATAAACACATACATACATAAATATAATTTATGCTACTTGGGCTACTTTTCCCCCCCAATATATTCTACCTGCTTCTTTTCTTTCCTAATCATCCTACCCCTTGCTATAGAAAAAATATATTAGCCATTATTTCCTCAATACTTTCCTACCTTGGTTCTTTGTTTATTATGGGCTTGAAATTCCCAAAAATCTCCATGTGTAGACATCCTACCAAACTTTTAGGAGTAGTTCAAAGCCATCCATGAAGAAGTCTTCGTGGTACTTTCAGCCATTTTAGCACTATTACAAAGATCAGTAGACTTGTATCTTACTAATAATTTAGTTATTTAATGCTCAACATTTTCATACATACCAGATGAATAAGTGCTCACATTCTTCTAATCAGCAAACATGCAATAAGTTCCTACTGCATGCTAGGCTCTATTTCACAATTGGGCAGTAACTAAGAACAGAGTAACAAAATATCTGCGAAGCCTAACTCACCTTATAGATGTAAAGTGCACGAGAGAGACAAACGCAAATGAACAACTATTTAATGTTTATTTATTCAATTGATAAATATTGCTGAGAAAAATCAGAGGACAGAATAATGGGAAGTACCAAAGTGCATGGCGCTTACTTTATGTAAGTGGTAAAGGGGAGTCTCACTAATAAGGTGACGTTTGATCCAGAAACCTAAAGAAAGTGGGAGTGTGGGCTCAGAATATCTGAAGAAGAGAATGTGAGGCAGAGGGTACACCAGTTGCAAATACCCTGAGAAAGGAGGAGGCTTGGCACGTTTGAGGACCAGCAAAGGGCCAATGCGACTGGAGGAGAAGAGGATAGGGAAGGAAAGTTGTAGAAACAAGTGCTGAGGACTTCCAGAGGGGCCAGGGGGCCGTACTGAGCTAAATAATAGGGAAGTCACTGGTGACTTTGACGATAGTGAGGAGGAAGCTTAAATTTTGTGGGTTCTGAAAATGAATTAGGGAAGGAGAAATGAAAACAACAACTACTACAAATAGCTCTTTCTAGTGTGTTTTTGTTTGTTTTGTTTTTGTTTTTTGTCTGAGGGAAGCAGAAAAGTAGGCCAGAAACTAAAGAGGAGTGTTGGATCAAGGGACTATTCTTTTTTTCAGTTTGGTTGTTTTTATCTCTCATTGTCTCTCTCTTTCCTTTTTCTTTCTTTCTTTTCTTTTTTTTTAAGATGGAGTAATAATAGCAATCCGAGGGGTGTTCCAGAAGAGAAAGAAAAATTGATGGTGCTGAAGAGAGATGACATAATGATAGTTTGAAAAGGTGAGAGAAAATGGGATTTAGATCACAATTTCGATATGATCATGTTCAGTTTATTCAAAGAAACACAGAAGTCAGAGCATGTGGGACCAGAGGCAGAGATGGGTAGATGTGATGCTAGCTTGCAGAAAGGCTTGTTTAATTGCTCATCTCCATTGAATGATCTGAGAGCAGGTTTACAATTCTGTGCCTTTTTTTTAAATTAATGAAAAACAAAATTTACCAGCAACTAGCATGGGCAGCCTCTACCTTTACATTATTCCTCATGTTCTTCATGGCTTTAGGTCAATGTTTGTTTATCCTTATCTAATTGAATTTATTTCTGATTTTCACTTTACATTTCTAGCTCTGTTAAGGCACACCAATTTGTCAAATACAAATTTAAAATGGAGAATGAATACTCTGAAATATCTTGGATTTATTTTATGTGTATCGCCTCGCTAAAAACATCTAGAGGCGTATGTTGATACATAAATAAGAAAGACATTGTATACATACTTAGAAGTCTATAAGAACTGCCAATTTCCCTTTTATGAGGTGGCAGTGAATCCGATTTATTAAGAATAAGTGCCATGAAAATTGATTATAGCCAGCAAAAATCTTAATTCGTATAATATTCATAGCCATTATGACAAGGCAAGGACCGAAGAAAACTGTTTCTATGACTTTTAACAGACATCACAAGTAAGACAGTACTGTGGTCAAATGAGTTTTAAAAATTCTAGGCTAAACATTGCTTTTGGACACTGGAGAGTCTTTACTTTGTGCATGTAAATTCTCAAGGCGGGGGATATGCAATGTATGGCTTCCCAAATCTACTGAACCATGTAAACCTTTTTCCATGGAAAATCCCACAGAATTTTTGGCCTACAAAACATACTTAGAAAAATGTTGAATAAAGTGATGCGTGGTCTGAGACACAGAATAACCTGAGGAAAATTTAAAGAAAGAACTGTCTTAAGTTATGGCTATATCAAGAGTTGGTCTTATCAACAAAAAGCTTTCACTTTTGTTATTTTGAATAGTTGGCTTTACATTAAACAAACATTATTCATTCACACTCAGACAGCATATTTTTCAACATTAACTATAACATTATCATTGCCTAACAGAACCATCCCAGCATATGTGTATTTTCTCAAATTTTTGATTTTTGAAACAGTGTCTGAAGTCAAAGAAAATATTACATTTTAAAAACATGCAAAAAACTACTTATTTTCATTATCTGAAATAGCTACAGGAAGGGGCAAAAAAAATCTGTCATTTAAAAATTTTATTTTAAGTAGTCTTCACCATTGCATATAAAAGAAACTTAATAATTAGAATGGCACTTATTAAGGATGCTGCAATTACTTTTTATAATTTCTAATAATTTATGTGTAGGAGTTTTATCTCTTGGAAATGGTAAAAACTTCTGTCAAAGAGATGACATATATATATATATATGGTAAAAACATATCTCAGTATGGTTGTAATGAATCTTATTCCTTGAACCAATACATTTCAGAGGTGACACTTAGATTTCCAAAACAGTGGAAGAGACTACTTTTAAGAAAATATGTTGCCTGGGCACGGTGGCTCACACCTGTAATCCCAGCACTTTCGGAGGCTGAAGTGGGCGGATCACCTGAAGTCAGGAGTTTGAGACCAGCCTGACCAAAATGGAGACCCTGTCTCTACTAAAAAATACAAAATTAGGCAGGCATTATGGCGCATGCCTGTAATGCCAGTCACACAGGAGGCAGAGGTTGTGGCGAGCCAAGATCATGCCATTGTACTCCACCCTGGGCAACAAGAGCGAAACTCCATCTCAAAAAAAAAGAAAAGAAACTATGTCATTTTCCATTTCAAATCTAATTCTAGACTTAGATTTGCCACACACTTCACTTCAAAAGACTGTATTTATTCTTGAGTATTACTGATACCCTGGATGCAAAAACATAAGTAAAAATACATTTTCTGTGTCACTTATAAAGGGAAGAAAACATGAAGAAAAACACTTTGTAAGTTATATCCATTTGACATCACATTTCTGAATAAAACCTAAAACTTTAATTCAACTTTGCTAAATTGCCAGTTTTCTTGATTGCATAGTGAATCTGATATTCTATTTAAGGCACAATTTACATGATGGGATCAAATGAATTTCCAGGCATCTTCTGGTCCAGATTTTTTTCTTTGGTCAGAATTAGTGTGCAATTCCTGATGGGCATGAAGCTGAAGCTGATTGGAACACTCCATGGAGACATGAGCTACTTAAGTGGCCAGTTTTCCCTCTGCATTTTCTTCTGAACTATTTTGACTGCAGTTCATATGAATCATGGAAATAATTCAGTTTAATTCAGCATACATTTGTTAAGCATTCACTAGGCCCAGGTGATAGACATAAAGAGATGGAAAGATATACTCTCTGTCTGTACGTTGTCAGTAATCTAGTTGGAGAAAGAGATACTCTTCAAAGTAGCTATGCAATGATGAACTGTTATATAACATGAGGAATAACATACTGTTGCTTTGGAAGTAGAGGAGAAAGTAACTGATTTCATCTCCAATTAATTAGAACCTTACAGAAGTGGCATTTGAATTAGTTATTTAAAATCTTAGGCCCAGCTCAAATCCAGTAGCTTAACAAGAGACAAGTGACTATTTAGAGAAAAACATAGACTGCATTTTGTGAATTTCATTATTGAATTAATCCATTCAGTTCATTAATCATTAAACATGTATTTAATGAGCACATTAATAATAATCTCCTTTTTTGAAAAAAACAGGCTACAGCTATAGTTCTGAACAAGGAGTAGATACCCCGTTCTCATGTAAATGAAATTCTGGGAGTTAGGGAGACAAGCAAGAACAGATCAGAAGCATTCATAGAGATAAATAAAAAGATTATGGTAAACAGATAAATTCGGTGGAGGATTTAAGCAGGATAACATGGGGGAGCTCTCCCATAAAAGCAGCACATCAAAAGCTGCTTTTATGGGAGTGCTCAGGGACAGCTTGTATGAGAAAGTGACACTGGTGTGGACATACAAAGTATGAGAAGGAGCCAGGTAGTAGGCAGAAGGAGGCATGAGACTGTGGGAAAATGATTCGAACAAGGAGGCTATCAAGTGCAACAGCCCTCAAGTGCACTATTATTGCAAGGACTTAATGAAAAAGGTGGGTGGTAGGCTAAATTGACCTTATAGATATAGACAGGAGCTAGAATAAGAGAGAACTCTAGAACCCGGAAAAGAGTTTTTGTTTCATTCTACATTTAGGCAATAGCTTCCTGACAAAGGTAACTGTGGCTACTCAAAGGAGAATACATTTGGGTTGGAAACAAAGAAGATTAACACATTTACTCTGGAGACTATTAGCTTATTAAAAACATTGATGGTGGCTTCTTTAGAGTGGTAGCATAGAAGTAAACAAAGACATAACAACTGAAAATACAATTTGTTCATAAATCAGAAAGACTGGATAGATGAGATGGGGGATGACAGTAGAAAGTAAAGAGAAAAATCAAATAATATGCTTTTAGTTTTGCTTGTTAGTTTATCTAAACAACTGAGTAAAAGGTTATGTAATTCCCTGTGGCTGGGAAGATTGAGTTTTGCACTCTGCAGTGTTTCAGCATATATATCTGTTATCAATTTACCACATTGCTGTATACAGAGGAGGCCTCATACACACAATACTCCTCTTTACATCCTAGTTAATGACACTGATAGGACACATACTAATCCTAAGCATTAAGATAGGTGCTCAACTTACACTTTCTCATTTAATCTTATTTTTATAATAAACCCATGATGATGGCATTGTTTAGATAGCTGAGAAAGCTGATACTACAATTTGCTTGTGTTAACTTAAAGAATGAGTGTTAGAAATTGGATTTTAACCCAGACCTGGATCTAGTTCCAGACATGGGCTTGGGTTTATTTAGGAAAATATGATGTGGGTAACATTTCATTTTCCATTTTCTCACTGAAGAATCTTACCCTTGGCATAGCTCTTTGTAGTTTAAAAACATTTCAGAATATGCAGTTCTCATCAACTCTCAAGTAGATCTTCAATTTTAAAGAAGAGGGAATGGAATTCATAGAATTTAATGTAATTTACCAAGGTCACACTATCAAGAAGAAGAATCAATATTTAAATAAAGTTCACTTAATACTATAGGCCATGCTCCATTCTCAGCTTAGGTTATTGGGTTAAAATACTGGCCAATGCATGACTTCAATAAAAAAGTGCCATCCTGGAAGAAAATATAGTCAATTATGCATTATTTGGCTAAGGAAATGGAGATGATGTTGTGATGAAAGCAAAGGAACCTATGAAATAACAATTTTATTTTAGAAAACTGACTATATTTTAAAATATTTGTGTACTATTTAAACAATGAGAAAAATCAAAGCTCCTTGAGACTTTTAAAGATGCAAATGCTATATATTTGTATTTTGTCTGATTTTTAAGCAAATATTTTTCTATTTGTCTACACTATGTAGTTAATAGAGAATTTGATTAAAAAGCTGATTTTTTGTTCCAGAGCACAGAAACTTAGAAAGATATAAAATACTGTCATGTTTTACTTGCCCTTTGTATATTCAAATATAATATGTTATGTTATTGATAATAAAATAACCTATCTATCTTTTTAAAAACATTACCATGGTCATTGGATTCTGTGAATGTTTGAATGGCTTAATAATTTTATGAAAAATAGAGAAGAATGACAAAGTGAAGTGTTGTGGATCTTTCTCTGTGGAAGAGGTTAGGAAGAAAGGCACATAAATGAAATCTGCTTCAGCAATTTGTTTTCCACTGAAAAGCAACAAAGACAACATTGCATACACTACATTTTCTAATTTGAAAATAATGCCATATTTAATAAACATCACAATAGTGTTTATATGGACTAAGAGTGAGAACGGGAAATAACTTCATTGCATATAACTGAAGTGATATAGATTTCTTTGAAATATACTTCTGCAAATAAAACAAGGGTACTTCTTTATCTTGTTTAATTCATAATTGTATTTTTCATTACACACATCTTCATTTTCTCAATAAACTAACATTTTAAACTGAGTATACAGTGTATGAGCTATACAAAGCTTAGTGTTATTACACAAAATTTCTCCTAGTGATTATGTCCTTGTGCTTTTTGTATCATATCCAGGCTGACATTAACAATATCTGTATTATCTGAGAACTCACCAAGAGATGACAAGAAGAAGAAGTGCAAACATGCACCAGAGGATATCCCCAGGGCTAATGTGGGAATGAGATGAGAGTCAGTGAGTCATAGAGTCTGAAAATGTTAAGAGTCGGAAGGTACCCCAGAGATCTTGCCCAAATCCATCCTTTCTATAAGAAAAAACTGAGAATCAGAGAAAATAAGCAGTTGCCTAAGCCACAATATGTTTTTGGCCAAGTGGTATATGCTGACCACAAGCCAGTATCACAAAGAAAAATCTGAGTAGAGATTTAGTTAGAGATATAAAGAGAGAAAAGCAATTACTTCAGCAGATTTTCCCTGCTGCCTCAGCCACTCTCTAAAACTTAAAGAGCATCTCAGACATTTAACACTTCTGGATTTTAGTAACTAACATTTAGTGAAGCAATTTTCCAATGTACTAAATAATTTTTTAAATTCTCATAGCAAAGTTAAAAAAAATGCATAGAGACATATTTTAAATAGAACTGATGGCCTGCCATAGCTTAACTGAATGTCATGTGATTTTATTCATTTTATTACTAATACAAGTATTATCCATAATGATATAAAAAGAGATAAGGAAAAGAAACATGTTTTTCTGTTTAAAGATAGAATTAGATATAATCATCTTCTTTGGAAACATGTACTTATTGTGCTGAAAAAATTGAACCCTCGGAGAAATATGAACTATGTACTAAATAATCCTTACATATGAACTATGTACTAAATAATCCTTACATTTAAAATTCTACAGGTTGTCCATTTTCTATCATTGTCTTTTTGTTATTAAATATTTCTTGCATTTAATTTTCACACAACTTGTTTTAATCAACTCAGTTGAACAGGATGAAGGTTACAGCTGAGAAAACGTCTAACCCATGCAATTTAACAAGGACAACATTCTCTAAGTCGTGGATTTTAAGTAATGATAGTAACTTCATAACTTCAACTTCCTACCTATTGGTACCAGTGAATGAAAGACAAAATATTTGAAAACAAAGATGATGCACTTAACACAGAAAACCTCAATCTCCTTAAATACAAGTAGGAAAAAAAGATCAAAGTCTCATCTAATAAGGCATTTGCTTTACATATTCAGGTTCTAAAGACAAGCACAACGTTGAGTTTCAGTTTGTCCTCTACATCTTCATTGTGAGATTTATCAACTCAAAAATAATTTATTGTAATGTATTTTATTCTTAATGTTATAAATGTGCTGCAGTTTTTCAACTAATTCTACCTTCTTCAAACCATAAATTGCATGATGATATCTGTCATTATTAGTGAAACACTATTAGTGAGAGCAAGATTATCAAATAAAGAATCCTTCAATTGTTCTCTTGTATTGGTAAGAACATTCTGATCAAGAAGCAGCAGAAAGAAATTGAATGCCAGAGAACCACAGGAAGGTTGAGTAAAATCAGTTCCCAGACCTTGGGGCAAGTGACAAAAACTGGGGAGCAAAATTGGAGTGGGAAGATTAAAATCTCAGAATGGGAAAGGACCAGGAATGAAATGATCACATCAGGAATTATTTAAGTGAGGCAGACAGCTTCAAAGGAGCAAGCCAGTGAGTTATGAAAAGACCAAAACAGTAGCGACATCGAAGTGGTTCAGGTGGGAAAATCAAATCATTCTTTAGTAGACTGTGCAGCAGGCTTGGTAAGAAGATATTAGGAAATGATTAACTTCTTTTATTCTTTACGATGTGAATTATCTTCAAGAAATTGTCTGTATCTGATATTACTTTATACCTCAAAATTACTCAGTCTTCTTGTCTGTTTTCTTTTATTTGCTAACCTTGAGTTATAAATGGACATGAAAATTAGAACTTCCAAATTTACAAAAGGATACACAGAACTAAGAAGAAAATCACTAAATCAAAGAAGAAATAATCAAATTAAATCAATGCATACAATTAAACATACTGGATACAATTCAGTGGCTAACCCTAATTTTAAAACATGAAGCACAGTAGTAATAAAAAGTACCCAAATATTGTAAATAACATTAAAATATTTGGTGTTCAAAGAAGGAAAAATATAAGTGAGAAGCTCAAAACAATAAGAAGTTGGAGCCTGTGAGGGATTTTATAATGGATACATGGTAACATTTTTGGATCCACTGTGTTGTGGCATATGAATCTAGGTTGTAAAGTTTTTAATTTTTGAAAACTATTAATTTATGGCTTTAGTTGTAACCAAAGAGCATATATCGTTTTGAAAGTAGTAAGAGAGGAATACCTGTTCTTTTTTCTTTTTTTAAGTATGCAAATCTTCTAATCTGTAATTGTCATAGCCAGTTGTATATGCTTTTAATTAAAATAAATTTAAAGCACTCTCACCAAGAGTTCATAGGTTTCTCCTTGCACAGACATAAAGAACAAATTCATATGGTACTTTTATGCCATCTCTACTCCCCACCACACAATCCCATGGAATCGCCCCACACCTCTTTCATCTGATAATTACCGGGTTGTTCATTAAAGTATAGCTCGCTAAATTCAAAGAAACTTGCTTGATATGAATGCTATGATTCCAACTCTCACTGAACACCCATTTATATTCTGCTGCCTAATATTATTTTACAACTCTTTTTCTTTACCTGGCTTGAGATGAGATCTATTATTTCTAATTTCTGCGAGGTTAAAACATACCTCTTGGGATTTTCCTTAGATAGAGCCTATTCTCTTTCTTTTAGAAGTAATTTGTTTTGTTTGAAAGCTTGTAAGATTTTCTCTTAATTTAAGTAATTTTCCTATGCTATATCAAAGTGATTTTCTTTTTCCATTAATCTTGCTAGGAACTCCGTGATATCTTGAATTTGAACACCCAAGCCCTTAAGGAATGCTTCTGTTATTTCACTGATTCTTAATTCTCCCCCATCTTTTTATTTCCTTTTTTCTTAAACTAACTATAATTTGTGAAGTATTTGCTTATTACTTAAATGTTCGTGAATATATTTCCCCTACATTTTTTCTTCTCATTATTTCACGTTTATATACTTTTTCTTGTTTCATAATTAATTTTCCACAGTCACCATTGTATTTTTGTTTTATTAAGTAACTCTACTTTAGAAATCCTGACATTTAGTTTCAGAAAGTTTATTTTGAGCTCTAATTACATCACATTGAAGTATTTTTCTGTGATTTTTAATGTTTTCTCCTTTTCTCAACCTATCGAGTTCTTTCTCCCTCCCCTCTCTTTTCCTCGGACTAGTGGTGGGAGTGGATTAGCAGCTTCCTTGTTGATCATCACTAGAAAGCTGAAGACTATGTTGGCCTTTGTTTTGGTGGGCATACGTACAATACGTAGCAATCAAAGACTCATCTCTGGAGTCATCTGAAGGAGTCTTCCATGATCTCATCTCCATGCAAGTACAGATGGGAGAGAAGTAGTCACTACATAATATGAATTGGTAATAATTTTCACCACCAGCTAAGACCCATTCAGACTACTGGTACTGCCCATCTGGGGTTCCAGCGCAGGAACTCAAGTTGAACGTTTCAGTTCTATTCCGTATCTTGAGATAACATACTTGTATTTGCCAGTTTTGCAGCCTCAAGAGGTCTTTAAATCTGCAGTCTTTTCTCTGGTCTACATGGCCCTTGGACCTTCAGCTTTTCTCTCCAGGGAAACAGTAAGGCAAATAGATGGAGAAAAGATTGTTTTTCAACAAACAATACTGGAACAATTGGACATGCACTTGCAAAAACAAACAAACAAACAAACAAAAAACAAGTCTGGACACAGACCTTACATTTTTCACCAGAATTAATTCAAAATGGACCACAGACCTAAATTTAAAATGCAAAATTATAAAACTCCTGGAAGATAACGGGAAAAAAATATAGATGAGCCTGAGTTTGGTGATGTTGTTGCAGATACAATACCAAAGGACCAAAAGCACGGTATATGAAAGGAAAACATTATAAGGTGGTATCATAGTAATATCTTACACTGAGTAATTTGTACAGAACAGAAACTTATTTATTACAGTTCTTATGGCTTATATATTAATAAGGGAAACTGGGGAAATGGTGATGGGGGTAAAGTTTGGATAAAGAAACATTCTGTACTTTTCACTTATTTTTCTCTCTAAACTTAAAACTGCTAAAAATGAAGTCTATTAAAAAATACAAGTGTAGTAAGTATGATGTCCATTGATGAACATATTCCAAGGAGTGTGTCCTTTCTTTCAGCATATAATGTAGCACTCCAGATGTACTAAGAAACCAGATAATATAGCCTCATTATCTTTATACTATGAGTCAGAAAGAACACTAAAGTGGCTATAATTCGTTTACATTTCTATTTCCTTGTCCTTAGACACATTAAGTATCAAATCCCTCTAGCATACTTAACAATGTAGATCCTAGCTAAGCTGTATATAAAATGGGAATTGTTTTGAGTTGCACGACTGGCTTGTTTTCAGGTGACCAATCATTTTAACAGAAACAATAATTCAATTTGCAGTCATATGTAGCTTGGAAAAACAAGGTGCCACACACTGGAATAAATTCATTTGTGGTTAAAAAAAATTGCAGGATAAATCAGACCTGGGTTTCAAACCTATCTTTCATGTCTTACTTTGTGATTTAAGCAATTCAAGCAACATCTGAAACTATGTCAGTCAGCATCAAATACATGCTGATCATTAGCTAATTGCTAAAGCTTACGTGCTGAGTATATAAATTAAAAACCGTGGTCACAATAGCAGGCTCTGAAATTGAGGCAATAATTAATAGCTTACCAACCAAAAAAAGTCCAGGACCAGACGGATTCACAGCCAAATTCTACCAGAGGTACAAGGAG